>NW_022972183.1:0-210 GCF_012274545.1 Fukomys damarensis
ATTAAATATACTAAAACCACCATCATTGTAAAGACATTGCCTTATTTCCCTTCCAAAATTTATGTATATGTATCTATCTATCAGATAATACAGACTCAATCCACTCTTGTGGAACTAGATAGCATAAAGGAGAATGAGAGACAGGGTGTATTCGTGTTTTTATTTAAAATCGTACAAAGGAGAATTTCAAAAACACAGGAGGACTGTTGT
>NW_022972184.1:0-273 GCF_012274545.1 Fukomys damarensis
TGTATTATAACAAAAGTAACATAGAAGGCATATCGCAAATTTCTCTATGCAAATTGAAGCTGTGATCCTAACAATGTGGTTGAAAGCTTTGTGAATTTTACATGAATAGTTTGTAGATAGCTTCTAAAAGTTAAAAATGAATAAACAGCATTTGTGTTATTACTAAGTAACAGTTATTACTAAAGAGGCAAGTGATGCTTCGGGGTTATATTTTTTTTTTCCTTTTAGGACTTGATATTGCATATACTTTTCCAGTCATGGTGTATACCCCTA
>NW_022972185.1:0-201 GCF_012274545.1 Fukomys damarensis
ATTTTTATTTTTGTTGTCGGGCTGTCCTTGGTTTAATCTCTGGGTTATCACCCAAATATTCCTTATATAGTTGCGCCCTAGCTTCTAGGTCTCAAACGACCCACAGACATTCTCATCTTCATAACATCAGAGCAAACAGCTCATCAAATCCACCACAATCCTTTGTCCCAACTGATACAATCAGCAATACAATATGATCAA
>NW_022972186.1:0-233 GCF_012274545.1 Fukomys damarensis
TATAAATCCAGAAACAAGACAAAGATGCCTGCTGTCTCTGTCTCTGTCTCTCCCTCTTTCTCAATCTCTCTCCCCACCACCACCATTCTCTCGTTGAATAGGTCACATGATGAGGCATTGAGGGTTACCAGGGCCAACTTCTGTTTAGGAACTGGGGATCTCAATTCAATAGCCCAAAAGAATTAAATCCTGCCCCCAAACCACATAAGTAACCTTGGAAGTGGACCCTTTTT
>NW_022972187.1:0-400 GCF_012274545.1 Fukomys damarensis
TAGGTTCTGAACTTCCAGGAGTAGGATATGATATATAAATTTTCTCGACTTCTCAAAAAGTGTTTGTATATCTGTGTTTATACATCTCTGTGCAACTCAGTATATCACTGCTCTCCAGATCACAAATATTCATCTCAAAAAATGCTAATAATTCTCTTTTGAGGGGAGAGGTTAAGAAGCAGTGCTGGGTCTTACAAATACTACATGTTCTTTGAGCTACATCCCAGATCCTACTAATAACTACTATTTAAGATGCTACCACGCTGTTTAATCAACTGGCATGGTCACTTGTGAAATTTGTATGCATTACAACCATATCCATTAATAACCGTTCTGTAAGTCCTGTGATAATTTCAGTCATATCTCAAAAGAAATTTTCTCTTCTCTGGAAAATCAATGT
>NW_022972188.1:0-1323 GCF_012274545.1 Fukomys damarensis
GGATGTACCTGTCTGGTCCAGAAGGGTCTGAGGTGACACTGAGCTTCCTGAAGGCAAAGGGGGTTCTCTTTCACTTTCGTATCTGTGATACAGAGCACAGCACAATAGTCCACATGTTCACTAGGACCTTAGAACATCTCTCAGACAGGCACTAACAAGTGGCCAGGCCCCCAGCTGAACCTCACATATTGGGTCTCTTTAAACAATGAATCCAAAACATCAATATTTTTTCTTTTTTTTTTTCAAGCTGGGTTTGGTGGTACATATCTGTCATTTCAGAACTTGAAAGGATGAGGCAGGAGGACAGCAAGTTTGAGGTGAGAGTGGGCTGAGTTCAAGGACAGCTTGGACTGCATGAGACCCTGTCTCGAGAAACAAAACAGAACAAAACCATCCAGCCACCACCTGTAAAATGGAGGTGGTATCAGCCCATAGCTCGTGCAGGACTAAGTGAGGAAGAAATGCATGTGAAGACTGCCTCTCAGAAAGCACCAGGGCTGGGGGCCATTCTCATCACCTCTCTGTGTTGGTGTCACCACCACCCTAGGTGTGGATGCAGCAGCGGGCCATGGATGCTTTAGGTGTAGGTGGTGTGATTTGCAGTCCTGCAGGCAGAGAAACGGGACAAGCCTGCAACCTGGTGTAAACTCTGAGGTCCGCTGGGCACAGAGGAGCTCCCTCCCTGCACAATGTGCAGTATCCCAGCTGCCGAGTCCTGGCGGTTTCCAGAATGACCAGAATCGGCCATTGTGCGGGATACTCTGGGACAGGCTGCTCTTCCTACCCTTCCTCATTCAACACTCTGGCTTTTCGAGCTCTCCACAGCACTTCTTTGTCTGTTGTTCAGAAAAAAGAAAAAAGAGAGGAAAAAAAAGAATCGAGCCGCAACTTGAGGGAGGCTTGAATTTAACTTAAACTGTGTGGCTGTAAGGGTCTCCATCCAATTTTTTTCCAAAAGATTATTCTCCAAGGAAAAAAGAAAACAAAATAGCCAAATCTCAAACATTTTTCAGTCTCTGTTATCCCACGGCTCTCTTTACCCCTTGAGACAAGATTTTTCAACAGGAATGGGGCTGAAGTTTGAGGGCATGGCCTAGAGAAGCTGCTTTCATTTCTACCACCAAAGACAAACTTGGATTTTTGCAGGCCAGATTTTCCCTCCGGCCAGCCCTCTGCTTGATGGGGCCAAACCACTGAAAGAATAAATGAATGTGAAAAATTTGCCTCACAGCAGCAAACGCTAAGATTTTCTACAGATACAAATTCCCCAGCAAACCCAGCCCAAAGATAATAAAAATGAAGGTTGGGTTTATTGGTCTTGTT
>NW_022972189.1:0-224 GCF_012274545.1 Fukomys damarensis
TTATCAGTAATTAAAAGAATACTTTTCATTTTATATTTGTATAATAAGCTGGAATAGCATAAGTATTTTATGGTTCCCTTGGATTTAGAATTTCGTCTTTTTTGTTTTTTTTTTTTAGCATACCTTTTGACCACATTTCATTGTATTCTTCCTTCAAGTAGTCTTATGGATTCATTACTGTTATATAAATATTAGCATTGCTGTGTTGGTTATTCAAAACCACT
>NW_022972190.1:0-1859 GCF_012274545.1 Fukomys damarensis
AAAAAGACAAAAATGCTCATAAAAAAATTCAAAAGGCTTTTGACTTCAAATAGTTCTTACAAAACTGCACTTGGATGAGTTAAGTGTGGAGGAATCAAAACCATATGGATTTTACTTCTTTTTAAATAAACACTGATTTCAAAATTGAAGGAAAATTCCTGAAAAAGAAGACTTGTCTTGACAGACTCCAAAGAGTCAAAAAACAACTTGAAGAAATTTGATAAACCCAAAGCACAGCTGGGTTTACCCCTTCTTAATTATTGTGTTTTTATTGTATGTCATGTAAAAATAAACAGCTTAGGAGTAGCCAACGCTCAACTATTTTAAGAGTATGGAGATTTTCCTTTATCTCTAGGGTAACTTTTGCCCAAATCCTGAATTTGAAGTAAAGCATAGGATAGCATTTGAAATGTTAAAATGTGAAGATTTGTCATTCATTAGATTTTGTTTTCAAATGTCCAGGATTTGTTACAAATCAGCATTAACAAAATATTGAGAAAAATGTATATATACTTCTTATAGGATGACTTGCCTTGATTAGGTATCCCTCTAAATGTTTACTCATCAGAAAATGAGAAACCGGTGCCCTTGTTTAAATTAAATGACCTTTCTGGATAGGCATTAATGCTCATCACAAAAAATCAAAACCAAAGTTTCTTAAACACAGTCTTAATTCAAACTAAATCAATTGACGAGTCACTTACTCACTGTTTGGCAGGTATGAAGAACGTTGCTAGGCACCAAAAGGGTATCAATTCAACAAAGTAATCTTTTAGGGGAGTTAAAGAAATGAAAGGTAAAAAGGTGCTTATGCAAATCATTGTAATATCATGCAGTGTGTACCATAGCTTATGTAAATTATTAGGGCTCTAAGGGAGATTTGGCCAATTTCTGGCATCAGAAGGTGAAGGGTGTTTTGGAAGAAGGGATATTTGATTTGGATCATAAAACATCAGTAGGAGTTTGTCTGATACAAAAAGGAAACCATACATTCCACAGAAAAAGAATAACAGTCACAAAGATTTAGGAGAACATGAAGCATCTCTGTGTGGCAGATGTATAAAATTGAAGGAGAAAAGCCAGAGATAAGCTTAGAATGTCCTATCATGACTCATAGAGAACTTTGTAGGACATGCCACGAAGTTTAGCGCTCACGGGTGATTTCTGTGGTGATTACCAGATACAGTGAGAGCAATAACTCTGATAGATATTTGGAGAATCAGTTTCACAGAAGGGTATGTGTTGGGGGTAGGGAGAAAAGGGAGAATGATAAAAAAGTGGGGGGGCTTATTTGAATTCTCTGCAAATGCATCCTGCAGATGCAACCTATGCAAAGTGGGTAGGTAAGGCAAGGACGGTTTTGACATCGTGACTTGAGAGTGCGCTGTCAGAGGGAGGGGACAAGGCTGACACCTACAGCTGTGCCCCAGCCCCTTCCTGGCACGTAGGAAGAACTCATCCAATGTAGCAATGACAAATGTGAAAATCGCCTTGCACTTACATGAACCCGTGGAATAAAACGTCATGAAAGAACTCTAGAACCTAGAAGAGCACAGAAGCAGTGGCCAGGAAAACCAGTCTGAAAGGGAGCTTGAAGTTTTTTGGTGCCGTAACACTCCTTGGGAGAAGAAGGAAGTGGTCTGTGTCCGCTCTGCAGGGTCAGTGCTGCGGGGGTTTGGGGGGAAGCCTTCTTAGCTCTCTTGCCCTTGCTTGCTGTCTCCCACAGTAACTATTTGTTTCTCAGCACTCCTACACTCCAACCTCCAAAACTTACAACCTGGGTAAAGGAAGCAGCAGTGACCAGAGAAAATAAGAAGAAAGCAGAATTCCGTCCTGTGCATCACTTCTCTCTTTCTTTT
>NW_022972191.1:0-261 GCF_012274545.1 Fukomys damarensis
GTTTGATTTCTAAAAAGGAAGAAAAAAACTGCACAAAAGATATTTGGCTGAACTGGAGTTTGTGCAGGAAGCTGACTGAGAGAAAGCATCTTAGAGAACTGGCAGTGTGGAGTCTGAATAGCCAACTCACCAAGAGGACCAGCAGGCACCCCACCCCACCCTTGATGCCACACTGTCCTCGCTATTTTACAGGCTGCAGGTAAGAATTTCCAGAGCCTTTTCAAAGACTCAGGGCAGCTAAGAGCTTCCAACCCCATTGCT
>NW_022972192.1:0-244 GCF_012274545.1 Fukomys damarensis
TGCGCCCTTTCTGCACTGGGGGAAGTGGGGAAGGAGGAGGAATTCTAGGCAGCCCCTTCCTGCCGTGCTACTATGCTGAGCAGTTCTTTGGACCAGGGACGCGGCTCACGGTGTTAGGTAAGACAGAGCCCTCCACCCGCAGTGGGAAGGAGGGTGGGCCTCTCAGGTAGACCCCCTGAACCCTGGCCTTGGGGAAAAGGGTGATCGCTGGGCCACACAGGGCCCTTTATGGAGTTTGCGATAG
>NW_022972193.1:0-210 GCF_012274545.1 Fukomys damarensis
AAGGTAGCAAGGCTGGGGCCAGGGTCTGTCCTTCACAGTGTCTTTCTGCAGAGGGGGTTCTTGGGTGGCTGGACTGAGGGCTGAAGCTCTAAGCCCTGAGCAAGTCCATCTTGAAGTGCTGCTGTGATGTTGGCTGCTGATGCTTGACACTTGTTGGCCTAGTGGGACAGTTTTGGGACCCTCACTTCAAGCTGGGAGATGTGATGGGGC
>NW_022972194.1:0-207 GCF_012274545.1 Fukomys damarensis
CACTATCACAAATAGACATATAGGTAAGCAAGGCTTATAGAATACCAACCATAATAATAGAAGTACCCCATGACATATTATAATTAAAATAACAGATGTCTGCTTGGCATGGTGGCACCTACCTGTAATCCCAGCACTCAGGAGGCTAAGCCAGGATGATCACCTTGAGTTTGAGGCCAGCCTGGGCTACATAGTGATTTCAGGGCA
>NW_022972195.1:0-851 GCF_012274545.1 Fukomys damarensis
GATAAAGGTAACAGAAAAGAGCAAACAAGAAAAAGAAGATAAAACAAAAAGAAAAGAAAAAAGAAAAAACAACCAAAGAGGATAATTTCCCAAATCCTCCAAAACTAGTGACAAAGAGAGAAAAAAAGAGTGGGGAAAGAAAATAATTCTCTATATTTTCCGATTAGTGATTTCTTATGGGAAAGAAAATAATTCTCTATATTTTCTGATTAGTGATTTCTTTGCAATATCTGTAGTTTTGGAATCTAGCAAGTCATGGTTTTCACTGCCTACCATAGTTTTCACTGCCTAGCATTACAGGCTGTGAATTTGTGAGGTGCCTCCCTGTTCTACAGCCCCTTCTGTCCATTTACCCCAGGCTGTGGCAGCTGTCCAAGCTAAGGCACATCCTTGCCCATGCTGGTAAACGGGTAGAGCAATCATCTGATCTGTGCTGGATGGAGGGAGAAGTGAAAGTGTTCAAGCAGCCTGCTGTACTTGGTGCCAGCACTTTCAGACCAGTTATTTCTGAGTATAGTGCAAGTTGAGCCTGTCTCCTCACCACAGAGGGCAGAATCTATGTTCTTCCCAGCCTGAGCTTAAACTTCTTGGGGGGGGGGTCTATGTGTAAATTGCTCCTTGTCTGTGACTGTCTTTCATGGCTATCTCTCACCCAGGCACTGTGAGCAGGTTACACTGGGAACCTTCAAGTAAAGTTGTTTTTAGTTGTTCTAAGTCTGAGTCTTAAGTAATCAACCCCTTCCCGAGTTGGTGCCTGATTGAACACTCAGGCATTATGGCGGGTACTACAATGGACACCTTCTCCAGCTGTTTCTTTTCATGTAGAAGACACCTTGGAGCAAAATCCCACA
>NW_022972196.1:0-1270 GCF_012274545.1 Fukomys damarensis
CTGGGCTACATAGTGAGTTCCAGGTCAGTCTCAACTGCATAGTGAGACCCTGTCTCAACCCCCGCCAATCAAAATAAAACAAAACAAAGAACCAAAAGGATTGGGGAACAATCACCATTCAACATATAGTGCCCACATTAAAGGTCCTTTCAGGACCCTGGAAAGAAGGACAGGGGAGCCCTTCTGATTTCTGGAAAGAATGAAAAAGGATTGCTATCTAAGAGGTGGTCTATAAGCAGAGTGATGAAATAGGGTGGGATGGGAGAGCCATCCAGAGACTGGTACTCTCCCAGGACATGGTTCTTGACTGCTCGACACCAAGATCATACCCAAGGGAGCAGATGTCAAGGGGGTGGTGCACCAAATGAGCTTCAAGAATCCTGACAGCGCAATGCCATGCCTGCCATCTGTGTCAGGGAGGAGGGGGCACAAGGAAGGTCAGGCCTGCTGGACACCACCAGCACCTCAGCGGGCTGACAGCAGCCAGCATGACTGCCCTGGGGGCCTGCAGCCTGGGGCCTGCAATCACTCACTCCAGCTACCCTCCCTCCTGCCCCAGTTGCCTTCTGGAGGTCATTCAGCTGCCCAGTAGCTCTCACTTGTTTCCACTATGCAGCTGGTGGCCGGGCATGGGTGCCAATCTTATAACCAAGGCCAAACAGGCTCAACAGCCTCCATCTCCCCTCTCAGCACATGTCTTGGTGTCTCCCACACACAAGCACTGAGTACTTGAGATGATGGGATAACAGAGTTGCTGTCCTGCTCTCCGGTAACTTCCCGTCTAGTAAGAGAGTGATATTTTAAAAATTAAAGGCAGATTCGTTCTGAAGAGGTGGGAGCTGAGACATTACTCCAGCAGCCCAGAGAGTTAAGTAAAGACAGGTGCTGGTGCTAAACACTTGAAGAGCTCCCCTGAGGAGAGGGCACCAGGCCGGCAGCCAGTGTGCTGATGAGAAAGGTGCCCAGAGCTGTGCCCTCACTGTGTTCAAGGAGGGCACCACGATCACCCTAGCTGTGAACTGATCTGGTCCTGGGGTGGACTTGAACCCCTCAGCTCCTTCCTGTCACCAGCCCCTTTTGGTGCATAACAGTCACCCCTTATGGCAATGCAGAAGTAGACAGAGGAGATGAGCCTGCTCACTTGAAAGCCATGCGTTCAAATAGCACCCATGTTACTAGCAGGATGTCCCTGGAAGGCCTAGGCTTGCTTTTTAGCAGTGTTAATGTGGCAGTAACAAGGTGGTGAATTTCTATTTGTCATCCCATCTTT
>NW_022972197.1:0-228 GCF_012274545.1 Fukomys damarensis
TAAAGGTCTTGACTAGTCATCTTCACATCATTTTTAACATACTGTCCTTTTAACTAAAAAATTGTGACATGTAGGGATCACATTGGTATGAATCTGTAAGTGCAGCACAGTCTAAACCTCGGAATCACATAGAATATAAATCATTTTGCTGCTTATTTTAAATTAAGATGGTGTCTTCAAAAAGTTAGGAGAGATTTGATTATGAAAATGCATGAAAGTACAAACTTT
>NW_022972198.1:0-230 GCF_012274545.1 Fukomys damarensis
GAGGGGGAAAGGAAGAGCGGAGGAGAAGAGGAGAGAGAGGAGAGAGGAGAGAGGCGGCGGGGGGAGATATCCCTGGAGTCTTACTTAAACTACGGCCTTGTGTCTTAGAATAAACAATTTTTCTCAGGAAACAATCTTTAGCATCACTAACTTTTTCCCAGAGTCCTGCTTCTCTCTTCATCTTTCCACCTTGCAAAGCTGGACTTAACATCCTCTGAATGCCTTGGTGT
>NW_022972199.1:0-382 GCF_012274545.1 Fukomys damarensis
AAACGCACTTTGCCGAGGGCTTCTGCCGATTAAAGTGCAGTTTTCCCTGGGAAACAGCTTCTCGCGCCGCTTATCCATTTAAAGTGAAAGTGGTCAGTTTCATGATTGTGATGTACTCCACAGAGAAAAGTGCTGCAACTCTGTGAGTTTACCAGTGAAGTCCACTTCTTATGGGGAGTACAACTGTAGTCCTTTTTGTTTGTAGGTCTCTGCCTCGCAGAGATTGAAACCCTGTTTGAGGCACATTTAGCAGAGCAGCTCTTCAGGCCTAAGGGAGTGCCTAGCAGCTCTCAGTGCACTATAGCCTACAGAACTCTGAATACCTGGGGATAGGTTCAGTTTGACGTTAGAACACAAACGCACTTTGCCGAGGGCTTCTGCC
>NW_022972200.1:0-255 GCF_012274545.1 Fukomys damarensis
AGAGATGAAGGCCCTGAGGACAAGATGTGACCTTCAAAGACAGGCCCTTGTGACTACCTCCTGCAGTAGAGCCCCAGCTCCTCATAGCCCCTTCAGCTATGAACTCACCAGGGGACAAATCCGGTGCCAGGGTCAGCACTTCCACGATCCATTCACCTCTCTGGGCCCAATGTCTGAGCTTTGCTGCCTTGTGGACCAAGCCTTCCACATGCGTCTCAGGAGGAGGGACACTTGATATTCAAACCATAACAGAGG
>NW_022972201.1:0-221 GCF_012274545.1 Fukomys damarensis
GTGCACACTATCATTTCTACATTTATACCAGGCACACTGCATACTCTGTACCTACTCAAAGGCTTGCACCAAGGAAAAAGCGACAAGCAAAGGCCCATGAAACCGGCCCCATCTCAGGACCGGTCCACAGCACTCTGAAGCCCAGGTGACCCTAGGAAAATGCTGAAGACAACCAAGGGCCTTGGCTTGAGCTTAGAGACCCACTTCACTCGGACTGAAAT
>NW_022972202.1:0-211 GCF_012274545.1 Fukomys damarensis
GACCTTGATATATGTGTCATTTGGATTTAGCCTCATGGCCTTCCTCAAGGGGTCTAGAGAAATCGCATTCCTGTTGTTCTCACTGCGATAGGCCACAATGGCGTATCCAGTGTTGAATTCAGGGTTTTCAGGCTCCACTTCCAGAGCCTTTTCAAAGCAGGCCTTGGCTCGCTTATAGTTTCTTTTTCCACACTTCAGCAAGGCCCATCCT
>NW_022972203.1:0-353 GCF_012274545.1 Fukomys damarensis
TTTAAGGACTATGAGGGATGGTGAGAAGGGTGGGGTCACTGTTCTGGTGTCTAATTTTAGGATTGAAAAATGTTAGACTTTAGCAGTGTGCTGCAGCGCAGAGCAGCAGAGGGGCCGCTCAGGGTAAAACACAAAACCTAATGGGTTAGTCACGGACCTGTTCGGGTGGGCAGCGAGAGTGAGCAGCAGGCACACTGCTTTGCTATTCAAAGCAGACAGCACCCTGCCTGGCCTTCCTCCTCCTCGCTAAAGCGAAGTGCCCCATTACCTGTGTATCCTTTGAGTTAGATGCTGTGTCCACTCTGATCATTTCTTTCGGGCAGATTTACACTGTGGAGTCACTTCCCTTACCA
>NW_022972204.1:0-295 GCF_012274545.1 Fukomys damarensis
GGATCTCTCTGTCTCTCAGTGGCTTAAAGATCACTTCCATTTTATATCCTTCACCATCTGCTTTACCTGGGCTGGCCATTGTTTCATTTTCTTTAATATTGGACAGGACTGGCAGTTCGCTAAGTTGGCATGGACTATCCGTTCTAAAAGCAAGACACTTTCACATCTTCATCTTTGCAGAGCAATTACTCCTGTATTTTTTGTCTCATCTTTCCCACTTGGAGAAGGCAGAACTTGTACAGGATCTGGAGTGAAGGCTCTGTAGGGCTCTTCCCATTATGTTGCACAACTGAGG
>NW_022972205.1:0-633 GCF_012274545.1 Fukomys damarensis
TCTTTTGTTAGATTGATTCCCAGATACTTCATTTTTTGGATGCTATTGTAAAAGGAATTTTTTCCTTTATTTCTCTCTCTGTGAGTCTGTTATTTGTGTATAAGAAGGCTATTGATTTTGGGGTATTCACCTTGTATCCAGATACTCTACTGAATCTGTCAAATTAAGTCTAGAAGTTTTTTGGTGGAGTTTTTTGGATCTTCAATGTAGAATATCATATCATCAGCAAATAATGACAGTTTAACTTCTTCCTTTCCTATCTTTATTGCTTTAATTTCTTTCTCTTGTCTAATTGCTGTGGCTAATGTTTCCAGAACTATATTGAAGAGAAGTGGTGATAGTGGGCATCCTTGTCTTGTTCCTGATTTTAACCTGAAGGTTTTCAGTTTTGGGCCATTTACTATGATGTTGGCTGATGGTTTTTCATAGATAGCCTTTATTAAGTTGAGGTATAGACCATCTATTCCAATTTTTTGCAGGGTTTTTATCATGAATGGGTGTAGAATTTTATCAAATGCTTTTTCTGTATCTATTGAGAGGATCATATGGTTTTTGACCTTGACTTTTTTATTATAATGTATTACATTTATTGACTTTCGTATGTTGAACCACCCTTGCATCTCTGGAATAAAT
>NW_022972206.1:0-913 GCF_012274545.1 Fukomys damarensis
TTATTGATTTGGGGCAGCAAGGAAAGAAGTAAATAGCACTAGCTGTTGGCTAGGAAACAACTTGACATTCCTATAAGAGAAACGAGGAGGTAAACAGTGTGCAGATTAACTGACATTCCTTCATTTATGCTCCCTCTGCAGGATTTTGTTGTTTGGTGCTTCTATTCCTCTCCAGATTGCCGATGACATTATTTTTAACTCTATGTCCCCGGTGAATATATAGGTAGATGTTAAACATGGTATAATCTTATCAGGTTTAGCAATGCTCAAGGGGAACTCCTACTCCATAATTGGTACCTACTTAGCAACTTAGGCCCAGTGTTTGCATTTATCACAATTCTCAGCAGCTCCTAAACACCAAGTGCCTCAAACCACATTCTCACACAGATTGCTTTCTCTTAGGATTTTTGGTCTATGGTGATCCTTTGTGTATAGAAGGAAAGGAAGGGGAGGATACTTCTGATGCAGAACCTAGTTTGATGTGGAAGAAGAAAGTATTCAGAAACAAATTTCCTGGGAAATCCAAACTTCAGATATTTTAAGGAGAATCGCAGTTACAAAGATGCTCACAGATGAGTGAGGGAAATAGAGATTAGATTACCCAAACAATTCAGAGCACTAAGTGCAATGTGGTTGTGTGCCAGGATATTATGGGGATGCCTAGGAGGGTCCCTGACCGAGAAGGGAAGGGGCAGACTGGAGAAACCCTCAGACCCACCAGAGGCCCATTAACGCAGTGCTGGGGATCCATTTTTCCTTTTCACTGATGGCTAAGATCTGGATTCTCTAATTTCTCATTCTCATGTAGAGAACATGTTTCTCATAGAACTTAAACAGAAATGCAACAATAGTTCTCATAATCGGTGATTCTAATGTTCCTGCATTTCAACATGTGAACTACTATAAAGAGTTA
>NW_022972207.1:0-436 GCF_012274545.1 Fukomys damarensis
GTTGCCTCAATTGGATCCCAGGATGCAAGGCGTTTCTCCCGAAAATCAGGGAGCCAAAACTGAAGGACTCTGTTTGATGGAGGAAATCACAGCTGTCTCCTGGAAGCGTTCCCGGTGCCATGACAGCTTCGCTGGCAATGCACCTTTGTCACCGTGCTCTTTTGCTCCAACTGTCCACGTTCTTCAAAAGGAATATGGACCATTTGCATAATACAGAAATAAAATAAAAGCTTGCCACACACCCTCCCCCTCCCCTGTACACATAAAGTACTGAGAATATACATAAGTCTCTGCAGAGATGATTTTTAGGAAACCATGCACATAAGTTACGAATCCCAGTTGAAGCCAGACATGGACGGCAGCACGAGCCTGTAATCCCAGCTCTGGGGGTGCTAAGGGAGGAAGCTCCTGAGTCAAAGTCAGCCTCCAACACGGC
>NW_022972208.1:0-654 GCF_012274545.1 Fukomys damarensis
TAATGAGATGATTAAGCTTTGCGCCAGGTATCCCTCTGCTCGGTATCTTTCCAAAACAATTAACAGAATCATAGCACAGTGATATATGTGTACCCATATTTATAGTGGCACAGTTCATAATAGTTAAAACTTGGAAACAGCCCAACTGCCTGTCCACTGGAAACTGGATAAAGGAGATGTGGTTTTTCTATAAAATGGAGCTCTACTCAGCCATAAAGAATGAGAAATTAGAGACATTTATAGCTAAACGGATGCACATTGAGCAGTACTCTTAAGTGAAATGAATGGGACACACTTGAGTAAATAGGGAATAGTTTCCTTGGTATGAAAAACTGAAGGTGTAAATAAGGTTCAAATAGTATAACTGAGAGTGTGAAACAGGAAGAAAATGAGAAGAAAATGTAAAGGGGAAGCGGGAAGGGTAGGGGAAAGGAAATAAGGGAAAAGAAAAAGTGTGAAAAAAATGAAAAAAGGCCACAAAATCTTTGTAAATAGGAAAGGGTGAAGGGGGTGAAGGGAGGCCAGGGATATGGGGAAAAAAAAACAAAAGGTACAAAATCCCAATGATAAACATAACTCTATTGTTTGCAATAATTATACCAATAAACTTAATGAAAAAAAAAAGCAAGGGAGGAAACAGAAACTCAGAAAGAG
>NW_022972209.1:0-481 GCF_012274545.1 Fukomys damarensis
CCTTTTTTTTTTTTTTTTAAGTATTTTTAGAAAGGCTTCCAACCTTGGATCAGAAAAAAAAAATCACCATTAGCCCTGTGTTTCTGTCACTATTATCGTAACAGTGCTGGTAAGGCAGCACAATCGTGAGTCATGGGAAGGCAATTTAAAAAAAAAAAAGTTTATCAGAGATTCTGTTACATAAAGAGATCATTAAAACCCCAATTTAAAATTACATACTACAAATCGGTCACATCTCAAATCTTGATAAGGTTTTCAATTTGAGAACTCCTGTCACATCTCCCAGGCTGAGCCCTCTGAAGACCGAAGTCTAATTTAAAATTTAAAAGAGAAGGGAATGGAAATTCCTGCTGATGAGTCAGCTAAGCTCACTGGGCACTCTGCTGTCAAAATCTCTATTGTACCTCTTACTCCTGATGTCTTATTCTACTCTGTCAGTCATTTAGCCCAGAAAAATTGATGGCAAAAGGCAAAATCTAAA
>NW_022972210.1:0-320 GCF_012274545.1 Fukomys damarensis
AATAAACTCAATGAGAAACAAATAGACTTGACATAGCCCCACTTGAGACTGGGTGAAATAATCTCATATGTGGAGAACGATGTGAGAAGCTGCAGGATTATCTTGCACTGGTGGCAGGTGAGAAATCTGTGCTGAATTATGAAGTACGCAGCTCCGTGACCTGCATCAGTGACCCACAGCTGCTTTTCCTATGGTGGATACAACTGGTGCCTCCCACTGCTCTGCTCTCAGAAGTAGCAGGAACCCCAGAAGAAGGTGAGCAAGGGGTGTCTTGCTGGAGGGCCAGGGAAGGACGTGGCTGCCTGTGTCATTAACAGGAC
>NW_022972211.1:0-1370 GCF_012274545.1 Fukomys damarensis
TGTGGAGAGTAAAAATGCAGAAACAAATGTTGAGATTGTTTTATCATGACTCTACCAATCACTTCTTTTTGAAATCAGTGTGGAAATTGGAACTCGAGGGTCAATGTGAACATTGATATGCAGTTGTGAAAGACCAAACTAAACTGAACAGATCCACCTATCCCTGGCAGCACAGCAAAAGAGCTCCAATAATACGGTACTAGAAGCTTCATTTTTAGGAGCGGCGAGACATTTTACAAAAATCATTAGAACCTAGCAGCAAAACCAAAGAAGATTAAACTAATGAGAACATAAATGACATCTGGGTCATATTAACAAACGATGTGTAGAGAAATGGTTATATGAACGTATAATGCTGTTGGGCTCTTTTTGCAAATGTGCCAGAGTAATAATTGCTATTTCAGCATTTGAAGTGCATTGGAAAGGATGGGGACGGTTTCTGCATCCTGGGGACTTGAGATATGAGCACTTTTGAAAACTCATTAGGACAGTTTCTACCCAAATATAGCAAACATCCAATGTCTTTAAAATATCAAGAAGGGAGAAAGTGAGAGAACCAGAAAGGAAAGGAGAAAAAAAGAGGTATGTAGCAGAGCAAGTGGGTTAACTTGCCAACATCTGAGATGTTTTAAACTCAGGATTCAGGGGAGAATGTGGAGCTGATGCGTTAATAAACCATATAAGAAGCAATTAAAGAAAAACATCCTTTTCCCAGCATTAGGCGGAATAGGAGGAAGCTGTCTTTTTTTTTTTTTTAGTTTTAGTTTTAGGTTAGAATATCACAGTTTCTTAAGCAATGAAAAAATTCTAAAAAATATGTTGAGTCTTTCTACAGAAAGTCTAAGATGTGTATCCTATACAAAAAGCTTATAGCTACACTCTAGAAAAAGAAAGGCTGTTACATTAAAACAAATTTTAACTTGGATAATATCAGATTAGATTTTCTCAAAATCACATTATTTTTTGTGCTAGGACATTAATCTCCAGAAACTGAAAATATTTTAATGTAAACATTTTTAAATTACCAAGTTATTTTCTTTGTTTTTCAGTTTTTCAGTGGGAGGGGGGTCCACACATTAAGATCATGATGGCAAACTGAATGGGCAGCGTAGTCAGCAGTGGTCTGAAAACCCTTTAAAAGCAATAAAGTGCTTCAATTTCAAAACAGCCTGCTCTGTAAAATAGGAAAAGAATCCTAGTGAATCGTGAATGCTCAAAATGACTTCGAAGGACCACGCTTGATTAGCAAGACTGGATTGAAGGACCACCGGCTAGATGGAGATCTGTGCCAGCAAGTTAATTTCTTGTTATTAAATTAATCCCCAGGGATTTGGTAGGTAATTTCAATTTTCATTGTCTCGGGGGGAAAA
>NW_022972212.1:0-277 GCF_012274545.1 Fukomys damarensis
GCAGTAAACGTGGGCTTGAAGGAATTTCCTTGACAGCTGGCTGCACTTCCTTTGGGAACGCACGGAGCAGTGGGAGTGCTGAAATACGCACGAGTTCTATTTTTATTATTTGGAATCCTTGATGCTGCTCTACATAATGGCTGCACTAATTTATATTCCTATCAGCAGGGCAACTATGGACGTGAGTTCTCTTTTCTCTGTAATTATTTGTTTCATGATAGCTGTTCTAACAGATGAGAGGTGACGTGTCACTGTAGCTCTGCTTTGGATGTCCCTA
>NW_022972213.1:0-215 GCF_012274545.1 Fukomys damarensis
TAGCTTCTCTGGGGTGAAAAACTATAATAGTACACAAAATCCTAATGGGATAATTACCAATGTGAAGTAGGAAGAAAAGAGCTAAAGCTGTAGGGAAAGTGGGAAGAGTAGGGGAAAGGGAATGAGAGAAAAGAAAAAAATATGAGAAAATGAAAAAAATGGAAATAAAATGTTTGCATATGGGGAGGGGAGGAGGGGGTGAAGGGAGGGCAGGG
>NW_022972214.1:0-768 GCF_012274545.1 Fukomys damarensis
TGAGGGCATTTAAATCAAAGCAGTTAGTTTCCTGAATGTGAAGAACTCCACAGAGAAAGGCGCTGCAACGGTGTGAATTTACCAGTGAAGTGCACATCTTATATGGAGTATAATTTTATTCCTTTTTTATGTAAGTCTCTGCCAGCAGAGATTGAAACACTATTGGGAGGCGCTTGTACCAGAAAAGGCCTTCAGGCCAAAGAGAGTGCCTAGCAGATGTGAGTGGAAACAATCCTTCACAATTCTGTATATTTGGTGATAGGTTTCATTTGAGGTTAGAACACAAACGCACTTTACATTGTGCTTCTGTGGTTTAAACTGCAGTTTTCCATGGGAAACTGCTTCTTTCACCACTTAGGCCTTTGAAACCAAACTGGATAGTTTCCTGAATATTAAGAACTCCACAGAGAAAGGTGCTGCGACTCTGTGAGTTTACCAGTGATTCCACATCTCATATGGAATATAATTGTATTCATTTTTCTTTGTAGATCTCTTCCCAGCAGAGATTGAAATACTGCTCTGAGGCCCTTGTACCAGAAACCCCTTCAGGCCTTAGAGAGTGCCTAGCATGTCAAAGTGCATTCAAGCCTCCACAACTCTGTAAACTTGGAGATAGGTTCAGTTTGAGGTTAGAACACAAACACACTTTGCAGAGTGCTTCTGTGGTTTAAACTCCAGTTTTGCCTGGGAAACTGCTTCTTTCACCACTGAGGGCATTTAAATCAAAGCAGTTAGTTTCCTGAATGTGAAGAACTCCACAGAGAAAGG
>NW_022972215.1:0-200 GCF_012274545.1 Fukomys damarensis
ACAAAAAATCCCCCAGGTAAATCTTGAAAAGAAGCAAAAGAAATGAACATGTAAGTAAGCTACATTCTGATTCTAGGAAGAACTCCCAAATTTAGTGTAGATTTATTTTCCCTTCTTCTCCTATTAATATTAGAGTTCTTAGAGTTTGTGATGGATCAATTTGGTTGATTGTGGGCTCTATGCTTTGAGTCTCCAAGGTC
>NW_022972216.1:0-201 GCF_012274545.1 Fukomys damarensis
GATTTCTTTTAAACAATTTTATTGAGGTATAATTTATATACTATAAAATGCATTAATTTCAAGAGTAGAAGTCAATGAATTTAAACTACATCTGTAGAGTTTCTCACTCACTACCACAATCTAGTTTCAGTATATTTTCATCACCTCATGTCCAATTACAGTTACTCTGTATTTGTACACCAAATCCACAGCTATCACAGT
>NW_022972217.1:0-237 GCF_012274545.1 Fukomys damarensis
GTTTGTCTTTCTTTACAGCTAGCTAGGGTTCCTTTGTGTGTAGATACATTTTTTTTTTCTATCTATTCATCTGTTCCTGGGAAGATAAGCTACTTCCAAGACTGAGCTATTGTGAATCGTGCTTATGCAAATATGGGTACCCACGTAACAGTGGTGTTGTGTCTCCACCTCTTTGGGAAGATATTCAGAGCAGGTAGAGTTGGAACAAATGCAATTTCTAGTTTTAGTTGAGGAATC
>NW_022972218.1:0-1789 GCF_012274545.1 Fukomys damarensis
GTGACAGCACCACTGAGCTAAATCCCCAGCCCCAGACATCATGACTTTGAATCCAATTTTAATATATCAGAATCTTCCAATTAATACTAAATTCTGATAAAATAGACTTGCTTTAACCTAGCATTATTCTTTTTCCTATCTTCCAATTAATACTAAATTCTGATAAAATAGACTTGCTTTAACCTAGCATTCTTTTTTCCTGCTTATTGCTGGTATCATCACATATCCGTATAAATTTGTAGATTTGAAACATAATTATTACTTTAAAATTTTCTTTGAAAAGAAGTTAGAAGATATGAATAAAAATATATTTATAAGATCTTTCACTTTAACTCACATATTTACCATTTTTGGTCTCTTTATTTCTTCTTGAACTTGAGGTCACCAACGATTGTCATTTTTTTTCAGCCTGAAAAAACTTCCTTTAGTATTTCTTGTGATGCAGGTTTACTAGCAACGTATTTTCTCAGTTTTTGTTTATCTAGAAATGTTTTCCTTTTTCATTTTTGGTGGACAGAGTTTTTTCCTCAGTACTTCATTTCAGATCAGTTGCTGTTTAGCTGTTTTCAGGACTTTTCTTTGACTTTGGTCTCTGCATTTGTCCTTCATTTTGTTCATTGGACTTCATGAATGTACGCATTTAACATTTTTTGCCACATTTACTAAATTTCTTTCCTCCTGGAATTCCCATTAGATCTCTAATATTTTATGTTGTAGATCTCTAAGACTCTCATTAATTTTTCTTTAATAGTCTTCCCTCTCTGTTCCTTAGATTGGATTCATTCTACTTTCAGGCTTACTGATTCTTCCTGCTGCCCAGAACTGGTATTGAGCTGCTTAAGTGAATTTTTCATTTCAGTTATTATGCTTTCAATTCCAGGATTTCCATATATATAAAACTTATATTTCCTTATTGAAATCTTCATTTTTAGGTTCATTAATGTCATACACTTTTGTTTTTTTTTTTTTGGTAGCGGGGATCAAACTCAGAACCTTGAGCTTGTGAGGCAGGCAGTGGCACCACTGAGCTAAATCCCTGGCCCAATGTCATACTTTCATTCAAGTCTCTCATTATTATTTCCATTAGTTCTCTAACTTATGTATAATAATTTCTCTGAAAATTTTCTCTGTCATGTTTAGTATCTCAGACATTGAGAGACAGTTTAACAGCCCATTAAGTCACACTTTCCTGTTTGTGTATCTTGTGATTTGTGTGTGTGTGTGTGTGTGTGTGTGTACTAGTTATTTTAGATAATGTGATTGTTGTTACTTTTTCTTCATTGTTCTTTGTTTACTGACATGTTTTCTAAACTTGTGAAATTTCTTTTTTTTGGTGATGTGTGGCCATTGGTAGCTCTTTGCCACCCTCCCTTAAACCAGTATTCATTTTATTATCTCAGGTTCCTGTGGGGCAACGACTTAGAAAAGGCTTAGCCAGGCATTTTGCCTTTGTCTCTTCTGAAGCTGCTGTCAGTGTTTGGTAGCTGGAGCTGTAATAGGGATTGGAGCATCTGACATCTATCTGGGCATCTCTTATGGTCCTCTTCATATGTCTGCTTAATTTTAAACCCTATTTTTATATTTTTAAATTTTGGTTTCCTAGGGATTATCCCTATGTCTACATTGGTTAATAGTTGGCCAGTTATTAAACAGAAATTGTAATCAACTGCTTGGATCCAGGAAGGCTTCTGTCATCCATCAATATAGCTCTGTGTGGGGAATGTTACACAGAATTCAGGACATTTCAACTTCTCCCTCTTTTACTTGGAAAAAGGTTGCTTCAACAGTG
>NW_022972219.1:0-233 GCF_012274545.1 Fukomys damarensis
TTTTTAAATTTTATTTTTGGGGAAGCTTATAATCCTTTACTCCTTAACCACAGGTCAAATACATATAATAAATCATGCTGTGCTTTAAAGGAAGACAAAGAACTCTGGACTGCCAGTTAAACCTGGTTCATTTAATTTGAATGCTTACCTCCATCCCCTAAAGTCCCATTAAAATGAAAAAGACAAAGCCTGATTGGGCAAGCTGTGAAACAACTGTGAAGTAGAAATGTCAG
>NW_022972220.1:0-427 GCF_012274545.1 Fukomys damarensis
CTCCTCATTGAGTATGTAATTTGTTTACAAGAATTCCACTGATTTTTGAGTGTTGACCTTGTGTGCAGCTATGCTGCTGAAAGCCTGAATTAAGTCTAGAAGCCTTTGGTAGAGATTTTGGGTCTTCTTGATAGAGTACCACCTTATGTTATAATAAGGACAGATTACCTTCTCCCTACTCTATCTTTTTTGCATTACTTTTTTTCTCTGGTCTCATTGCTGTGTCTAATAATGTCAAAACTGTAGTGAACAGGAGTAGTGGTTGTGGATATCCTTGTCTTATTCCTGATTTGCTCATTAAGCTTTTCATTTGGGGAAATTTCATATGATGTTGTCTGTTGGTTTTTGATAGATAGCCTTTAACAATTTGAGATAATAAAAATGTATTCCAATTTTCTGCAGGACTTTTATCATGGATGTGTTTTGA
>NW_022972221.1:0-319 GCF_012274545.1 Fukomys damarensis
GCCTCACAACAGTGTTTCAATCTCTGCCACGCAGAGACCTAGAATAAAAAAGAAATACAGTTGAACTGCCTATAAGTTTTGGACTGCACAGGTAAACTGACAGAGTTGCAGCACCTTTCTATGTGGAGTCCTTCACATTCAGGAAACTAACCGCATTGGTTTCAAAGGGCTAAGTGGCGAAAGAAGATGTTTCACGGGGGAAACGGCAGTTTAAACAGCAGAAGCACTATGCAGAGTGCATTTGTGTTCTATCCTAAAACTGAATCTATCTCCTAGTAAACATAGTTCTGGAGGCTTGTGTGCACTCAGAGCTGCTAGG
>NW_022972222.1:0-435 GCF_012274545.1 Fukomys damarensis
AGAAGTGACAAAGTTTTCCCTCATTTTCTGCATTGTATTCTCATTCTACTGCTTCAGCTTAGCAGAAAAAGTATGCTGTCAGAATCCTTTCTGTATATGTTCATATGAGATAGCCGGAAAAATTCTTCATGCAATTAAAATAATGAGGAAGACCTTAAAAACAATAAGAATGTTTTATTTTTCCCCCCAGTATCAGAAATCTAACTCAGGACCTTGCTCTTGCCAGGCAGGTGTGGCACCACTGAGGTAAATCCCTGACCCACAATGGTCTCTTAAATGATATCAATTCTTCAACATATTACGCAGCAATCAACCTTGTACCCAAAGCAGGTTGGAGCACAGCTAATTCCTAAATTTTGTCCATTATACCATGTGACACATACCACTGTACAATCATGAGAGAAGTGGCTATGAAAAGTGGTTTTGTGAGTGAAT
>NW_022972223.1:0-418 GCF_012274545.1 Fukomys damarensis
CAGCACTTGACTCTGAGCAAGAATCACCCCCTGGACAGAGTCTCTGGCCACACCTTTCTCTCTATATATATATATATTTCCACATCTGTATTTAGTCTTGCCATTTTGAAAGAATATATGTTTCTATTGCTGTCATTGCCCTCTCTTTGTTTGTGAAAGTTAAGCCTTCAAGAAGTTGAGTGACTATTTCAAAGAAACATTTGATTTACAGGGAAGCCGGGTTGTCAGAGCCTCTATTCAGAGGTTTAACCATTCTGCTAAAAAATGCCAATGTGATGTTGCCCAGGGCTGGACAAAATTTCAGGGTCTGCCTAACTAAAATGTACCAAGAATAGCGAACCATATAGAAATCATTGCAGGGGCTGCAATGCCTTTGGAGAACACTAGGATGCTGTTTAGTTTTTTTTTTTTTTTTTTT
>NW_022972224.1:0-1453 GCF_012274545.1 Fukomys damarensis
CAGAGCAAGGGGCTGCAACTCTGTCAGTTTACCAGTGAAGTCCTCTTCTCATATGGAGTGCAACTGTGTTCCTTCCTGTTTGTACATTTCTGCCTGGCAGAGATAGAGGCTCTTTTCTGAGAGGCTTCTACGAAGCTTTGCCTGGAGGTTTAAGAGAGTGCTAAGCAGGTCTGAAGCCCCACAAGCCTCTAGAACTCGGTGACATTGGAGTGGCTTTCAGTTTGAGCTTAGAAACAAGCGTTCTTTTTGGAGTGCTTCTCCATTTGAAACTGCAGTTCTTCCCCAGGAAACAGATACTTTCAATGGTTAGCCAATTGAAACCAAGGCGGTTAGTTTCCTGAATGTGAAGTAGTGCACGGAGCAAGGGGCTGCAACTCTGTCCATTTACCTGTGAATTCCCCTTCTCATACAGAGCGAACTGTATTCCTTCATGTTTGTAGGCCTCTGCCTGGCAGAGATAGAGGCTCTTTTCTGAGAGGATTCTAGGAATCTTTACCCTGAGGTCTAAGAGAGTTCTTCGCAGCTCTGATACCCAACAAGCCTCTAGAACTGTGTGACCTTCGTTTGTCATTCAGTTTGAGCTTAGGAAGCAAGCACACTTCTCAGAGGGCTTCAAAGGTTGAAAATCCATTTTTGGCCCCGGAAACAGCTTCATTCACTGGTTAGCCCATTGAAACCAAGTTGTTTAGTTTACCAAATGTGAAGTACTCCACAGAGCAAGGGGATGCAACTCTGTCAGTTTACCAGTGAGGTCCCCTTCTCATACAGAGTGCAATTATTTTCCTTCTTGCTTGGAGGTTTCTGCCTAGCAGAGATAGAGGCTCTTTGCTGAGAGGCTTCTAGGAAGCTTAACCCTGAGGCCTCAAAGAGTGCTTAGCATCTCTTTGCCCCACAAGCCTCTAGAACTCTGTGATCTTGAAGTGACTTTCAGATTGAGCTTAGAAAGCAAACGCACTTTTCGGAATGCTTCTGCAGTTGAAACCATAGCTTTGCCACAGGAATCAGCTTCATTCCCCTGTTAGCCCATTGAAACCAATGTGGTTAGTTTCCTCAATGTGAAGTACTCCACAGAGCAAGGGGATGCAAATCTGTACGTTTACCAGTGAAGTCCCCTTCTCATATTGAGTGGAACTGTATTCCTTCTTGTTTGTAGGTCTCTGCCTGACAGAGATAGGCGTTCTTTCATGAGAGGCTTCTAGGAAGCTTTGCCATGAGGTCTAAGAGAGTCCTTAGAGCTCTGAGGCTGAATAAGCCTCGAGAACTGTGTAACATTGCAGTGACTTTCAGTTTGAGCTTAGAAAGCAATCGCACTTTTCAGAGTGCTTCTGCAGTTGAAATCATAGTTCATCCCTGGGAAATAGCTTCTTTCATCTTTCATCCATTGAAACCAATGCGGTTACTTTCCTGAATTTGAAGTAGTCCACACAGCAATGGGATGAAACTCTGTCACTTT
>NW_022972225.1:0-256 GCF_012274545.1 Fukomys damarensis
CAAAGAGTATCAGTTACTCAAAGAAGTATTTTTATAGTTTCCTGGAATGTCTTTCTACTAGCTCTTAAACTTTCTGTTATGCTTCAGTCATTTCTCTTACACATGACTTAGGAAAACACGGCACATTTTGCCATAATATTTAATTATTTGAATAAACTATGTAATACCACAATAAGCAAAATTTTGGAAAATGAAGCAGCAAAGTGCATTACTTGATCAAGATCTTAATACATCCTTTCCATCACAAGAAGCATAC
>NW_022972226.1:0-1571 GCF_012274545.1 Fukomys damarensis
CTAAATATCAGGGACCATTTACAGTAGTTCTATCCACTCCAACTGCAGTAAAACTAAAGTCTCACCACGGCTGGTTTCACTGTTCTCGACTTAAGCCTTTTTTACCTGCTTCTTCCCTTCCTGACCTTGCAACAGATTCCTCTTCAGCATACTCAGCGACCCATATGGGACCTCTCAAGATAAAACTCACTAAAATTGCAGAAGAAACACCTGACCTAAATTACCCATATGGGACCTCAAGATAAAACTCACTAAAATTGCAGAAGAAACACCTGACCTAAATTTGGGCACACGAGAGATCTCCAGCACCCAAAACACCTAAGTGCTTCCATGGGATATTGTAAAGTATTCACCGTTACATCCCTGTTCAATGTGTTAAGCTTTCTCCTGGTAGTTCTCACTGGAATACTCCTGGGGATAGGCTTAGCTTCTGCAGCTCCTTCAGGTTTTACATTAAGACATAGAATAATATTGATGTTAACTTATTATTTGATTGTCAGTGTGTTTGCCTTCCTTGCCTGCTTAAAATAGGTTAAGATTTAGATATGACAATGGAAGAGAGACCCCATAGATATATATCTATGACTGCTATGTTTCCTTCTATTATGATTTGCCTGTCTGAAAAGTTAAGTCCTCATCAACCTATAAAAGTTACTTGGATGATAATTAATCCCTCAACTGGTAAAATAATAAGTTCGATGTCTAAATGGACTCCCCCAACCATTTGGTGGCCATCTCTTGAATTCGATTTGTGTGATATGGCCCTAGGAAACACATGGGATGTAGCTGATTGGGAATACGATTAAGAGGGTGTGCCCAGGTGCAGAGGACACTGTAATTGGGACTATAATGAAGGACCAGGACGTGCTCATAAATATTCCAGATCAAAGCTTTTAGATCAACCCATATATGTTTGCCCAAAACATATAAAAGGTAAAACAGGCTGTGGGGGACAAAGTGATTTTTATTGTAAGACATGGGGTTGTGAATCATCCAGCACCATACCAGGACACTCAGGTGGTGTAAAAACAGATTTTATATCAGTCACTCAAAAGCCTCAAACGCTCAATAAAATAGGATCTGTCCATTATTCACAACATTATCATTATTCACAATGCAACAAGTTCCGATGCAACCCCATATTAATATCCTTCACCAACTTGGGAAAACAGGTACCCTTAGAAGAATGGAAAATAGGAAAACAATGGGGACTAAGAATATACACAAAAGGCTATGACCAAGGACTCCTGTTTGGCATTCGCCAAACTATCAAGATTGATACACCACCGACTCTTAAGCCAGTCTCTAAGTCAAAACCAACCCCAAAACCTGAATTAAAAATTGGCCATAGACCTACCCAGAGATGGGTCACTACTTCCAGCCCAGTGACAGATAATAGACAGACTCAACCATCCCAAGATCCCAATTTCTCTGATCCCTTGTTTAAAATTATGGAACAAGCTTTTTCAGTACTTAATGATACTAGGCCTGAAATCACTACAAACTGCTGGCTATGTTATGATATAAAACCTCCATATTATGAGGGAATTGGATCTCAAGCCACCTTCACC
>NW_022972226.1:2205-2553 GCF_012274545.1 Fukomys damarensis
AAGCTTTCTCCTGGTAGTTCTCACTGGAATACTCCTGGGGATAGGCTTAGCTTCTGCAGCTCCTTCAGATTTTACATTAAGACATAGAATAATATTGATGTTAACTTATTATTTGATTGTCAGTGTGTTTGCCTTCCTTGCCTGCTTAAAATAGGTTAAGATTTAGATATGACAATGGAAGAGAGACCCCATAGATATATATCTATGACTGCTATGTTTCCTTCTATTATGATTTGCCTGTCTGAAAAGTTAAGTCCTCATCAACCTATAAAAGTTACTTGGATGATAATTAATCCCTCAACTGGTAAAATAATAAGTTCGATGTCTAAATGGACTCCCCCAACCATT
>NW_022972227.1:0-591 GCF_012274545.1 Fukomys damarensis
AAAATGTACCATTTGATCTTCAAAACATGTTACATCAAAATCCAGGTTAGGTAGAAAATATTAACCAATTTTTCAAATGACCCAGATTCTTACAACGTGGCTAAAATTAGATAACTGCAAACTGCATTTCAGAAGTTATCCTTGTTCTGACTACCATCTGAGTCTGTGGCCCTGGCAGTCCTGCAACTCAAACAAGCCACTGCAGTTTTTGAGCTTAACACAAAGATGCGAGACAATTTCCAAATGCTTGAAAAACACTGGATTTCACGGTATGTGGAGATCTGGGTAGGATACAAGGGAACTCAGGCATGGAGGTTCCAGGGAGACCCCCGGAAATGATCTCCAGCCCCTTACAAGGGTTTGCAGGCTGAGGTGCCCAGTGCCTCTTGCTCTAGAGGTGGGCAGGCATTGGTGAATATATTGATTGTCTTGGCAACAAAAGGAAATATCAATTAATAGGAAATTTTGTTAGAAATTTTCCTGAGGTTTCAGCCCACAAGAAAATGTCATGATTTCCTATGACTTTCCAGGAGAGTAACTGACAACTCAGCAATTCATGATTGCTGTGTTGCCAGAGTGACATCCTTCATT
>NW_022972228.1:0-680 GCF_012274545.1 Fukomys damarensis
CCTTATCTCTTGACAAGTTTAGTGCATCAAAGTGCCTTCCACAGTAAATAGTATAATCATAGTAAAATTCAATTCTATATGGCTGTCATAGCGGTGCTCACCTTCATCCTGCATTATACTAACAGTATAATTACAAAAAGGATTTAACAAAGAAGGCTAGTATACAGTAAAGTTTCTTTCGTATTTACTCATATTTTTACAAAACATTTAAAGAAGTTTTAAGGACACGAAAGATAAAATAAGAGCTGATAGTTGATGAATGAATTTAATTTGATAGATGAACTTCTGTTGCATGTAAGTAAAATAGTATGGGTTTACTGTTCCTTGAGATTTGAGCATAATTACTGAAAGAGTCATACATCCCTAAAAGGAACATTTATCAACTGAGAAAAACAAACATTTGGAAAATGAATAGATATATTTTCTGAAATATCAATTTATAATTATTTGTGGGTAACATATCCAAAGCAAGTGTTACAAATACCAATTACCCAGACTTTTTGAAGTCCAATTCATTAGTATGTCTAGGAATGAGACCATGGGATCATTATTTTAATTAGAGTCATAACAAATTTTGATGAAGGTGATTTGAAAATTACTTTGTGATAAAAGTCTTAGAGGAAATAATAAAATATAGAAAAGATGAGAGATGGTACATGAATGTATTAGTCAGTCTTCCT
>NW_022972229.1:0-228 GCF_012274545.1 Fukomys damarensis
CTTTCATTCATCAACCAACAGTGTCCTGCCCCTCCCTTCCAGGAAAGATTTTCCCCAGTTGTCGTTTAGTTCATATATATATATATATATAGATAGATAGATAGATAGATAGAGAGAGAGAGAGCATTTGTTTAGTGATTAAAATTAAAGTCCATAATTTGCAAATGCAGAGATTGTTGTTATGCCATTTTTCAGATGTTTAAGAGGCATAATGGAATCAGCTTTTAC
>NW_022972230.1:0-222 GCF_012274545.1 Fukomys damarensis
GATGAAAGTCCTGTTTCTTCCTTTGAAAATGTTGCAGCACAAACATTCCCTTTGTGTTAGTCAGCTCTTCTGTCCCTGAGACGGAATACTCACACTCACAGCTTGGACAGATTCACTTTGGCTCACAGTTTCAGGTGATTGAGTCCACGATCAGCAGGATGCAACAGAAACATGATGCGAGAGCACGGCGGAAGAAGGCTGCTTAATTTGTGGCATCAGAGA
>NW_022972231.1:0-244 GCF_012274545.1 Fukomys damarensis
GGGAAAATGCTATCAAGAAATTATAGCAACAGTAACAAAAGTAGAAGACATTTGATTTCCATTTGCATGTCAAAATTCTTTTCACTTAGATGTAAATCTGAAGGCCTATAATATTGTGGCCTTCTGAATTTGCTCAATTCCCCTGTCCCATTAGCCTAATTATTTATATGTTAAATCAAACAAACATTTTAAAAAATGTTTCATGGAAACAATTCTCCCATAATAAAAAGTCCAATACATACCT
>NW_022972232.1:0-367 GCF_012274545.1 Fukomys damarensis
GTTTTAAATAGTATTGTGATGAGCAAAAGCAAAATAATCAGGAGAACTCACTGCTATAGTTTTCATCACAAACCATAACCCAATACCAGGCTGAAATGTGAAGTCACCTTCTACTAGAATTAGTGATAGGATGGCATTGGTTACTCTGCAGGAGGCAGAAGTAGGACCTTCAGGCTGTGGTAGTAGAAAACTCCTGGTTCTTTATGTATGTCTCCAAAGTTTAGCTTTCTATTTGTTTGGAACTTCTCTTCCAGAGTCAATAAACCAAGTCAATAAAAATGTTTTGATATGGGAGAAATAATTAGAAATGATATATGTGACTTTATAAATAATAACTGATGGAAAATAAAAATTCAAATATAAAAAA
>NW_022972233.1:0-1001 GCF_012274545.1 Fukomys damarensis
AAACACTGTTGTGAGGCACTTTTAGCAGGGAAGCCCTTCAGACCTAAGAGAGTGCCTAGCAGCTCTAGGTGCACACAAGCATTCAGAACTCTGTAAATTTGGCGATAGGTTCAGTTTGATGTTAGAGCCCAAACGCACTTTGCAGAGGGCTTCTGCAATTTAAAGTGCAGTTTTCCCCGGGAAACAGCTTCTCTCGCTGCTTAGCCATTTAAAGCGAATGCGGTCAGTTTCATGAATGTGAAGTAATCCACACAGAAATGTGCTGCAACTCTCTGAGTTTACCAGTGAAGTCCACCTCTTATGTGGAGTACAACTGTATTCCTTTTTGCTTGTAGGTCTCTGCCTGGCAGAGATTGAAACACTGTTGTGAGGCGCTTTTAGCAGAGAAGCCCTTCAGGCCTACGACAGCGCCTAGCAGCTCTGAATGCACAGCAGCCTCCAGAACTCTGTATACTTGGGGATAGGTTCAGTTTGACGTTAGAACCCAAAGGCACTTTGCAGAGGGCTTCCGCAGATTAAAGTGCAGTTTTCCCTGGGAAACAGCTTCTCTCGCCGCTTAGGCATTTAAAGCGAAAGCCGTCAGTTTCATGAATGTGAAGTACTCGACAGAGAAAGGTGCTGCAACTCTGTGAGTTTACCAGTGAAGTCCACCTCTTATGTGGAGTACAACTGCATTCCTTCTTGTTTGTAGGTCTCTGCCTGGCAGAGATTGAAACACTGTTGTGAGGCGCTTTCAGCACAGAAGCCCTTCAATCCTAAGAGAGTGCCTAGCATCTCTGAGAGCACACAAGGCTCCAGTACTCTTTATACTTGGGGTAGATTCAGTTTGACGTTAGAACACAAACGCACTATGCAGAGGTCTTCTGCGGTTTAAAGTGCAGATTTCCCTGGGAAACAGCAGGGAAACAGCATCTCTCGCCGCTTAGCCATTTCACGCAAAAGCGGTCAGTTTCATGAATGTGAAGCACTCCACAGAGAAAGTTGCTGCAACTCTGTGAGTT
>NW_022972234.1:0-335 GCF_012274545.1 Fukomys damarensis
CCGACAGGGAACACTGATAAACGATTTTCACAACAGGCTTCCGGTATTAAAATCTGAGAAATACAGTTTGCGAGGGTAGTGCCTGCTCACCATTCCTTCAGCCTCATCTCACGCACAGACCAGCTTAAACTAAAACCGAGGTCCTTTAAAGAATTTGAAGTTTTCAGATGTTGCAAGCGAATGCTTCTTGATGCATTATGCAATAAATCGCAAACATCAGTCCAGCTTTCCCCAATTATTTCAGGGATTACAACACTACCTAGGGTTCAGTATATGTTTCTAGCGGTTTTCCTTTGGATATGCACTGTACACATAGTGAAATGCAAAATGTGTGA
>NW_022972235.1:0-300 GCF_012274545.1 Fukomys damarensis
CTCTTCTTGCTTTGAAATTGACAAGATGGGTGAACTCTGTCTCTTAGGAATATTTTCTCCTTCCACTTCACATTTGTTTCACCTGGGGAATCACTTCCTGCAGATGTCTGAATGATAGCTGCTGTTGATATTAATGGGACTTGTGGCTACAGGGGCCTCTGAAGACCAATACCTACGCTCAAGATGTTGTCACTCTTCAAATATAGAATGCCTAGCCCTTTTGTAACATTTTTGCCGTCAGTAGGATATGCCTGTGATTTTATTTCTCTCTGTTGCTATTTTGTCCTCAGCAGGGCTCAT
>NW_022972236.1:0-219 GCF_012274545.1 Fukomys damarensis
CACAGACTTACATCCACGTGCGAATGCAGGTGTACACCCAATGCCACAGATTGTCTCTGTGATAGGTGTGTTTGAGGCCTAGAGTGGTGTGGTTTATTTCCCATCCCAGCAGCTGACAGTACAGATAGAACATGAGGCTTCTCAAGTCTGGTAGGTACACTCTGTTGCATTACTTGTACATGAGCTGCTTGAAAATGATCCAGGCATTTGTCATGTACA
>NW_022972237.1:0-4954 GCF_012274545.1 Fukomys damarensis
AGTAAATTAATAATATTAACAAGCAGTTTATTGAGTATTTGTCAAATTTGAGCCTTACAAACATTTCATATGTTTGTCAATATCACTTTTAAAAACCATCGCAGTAGCAACCCTAGTATGATAATGAATACCACTCTCCAGAGGAAGCCAGCTAGTTCAGCTGTTCTCACCGAGTCTGCTCCTTGCTAGAGGCTAATCTGCTGGCAAATGCTTCTATTTGTTTGTTTCTTTTTGGGTTTTCTTTGTTTGTCTGTTTGGGTATTTTTTTGGTACTGGGACCTTGCACTTGTGAGGCATGCGGCAGAACCACTGAGCCAAAATCCAGCCCTAAGTGTTTCTAGTATACATTATATATGCTGTGCTTTAAAACAGAGCACACTACAAGGTGTTTGCTATCATGTTAACAATGGACTTTTGCTTTTCTGTGGTTTCTCGACCATTACTCCTCATTTTAAGCCCACTGCCTCTTAGATTATTTTGTATTCACACACTACCTACTGTAGCGTTCTATCTGAAAAAGAAGAGAGACAGAATAAATACACAACAATTTGTGCTGCTTTGGCTAGATAAAAGTGCACTGGTGTCACCTGCTAGGCAGCTTCCCTTCCTCCTTCGCTTGTCTATCCCTCTCTCCTCTCTGTTTCCCTCTCCCTTCCTCTCCTCCTTTCTAATTCTTCTGGCATGCCTACTGCACTTTCTGTGAGATTGGGCTCACTAACTTACATATTTGTAACAGGGGATGTTAATTCCTCCCTGAAAGGATTGCTGTGGAATAGAATGAGGGTTCTGAGCAGTGTGCCTTTACTCCTCTGAGGGGATAAGGGACATTTGAAAGTTTCCAGTGTAGTATGGAAATTTCTATGGATCCTGGTTTATCAAGCTTCCCAACATGTGAAATATTTAAAGTTGACAGGGCCTTGGAATCTAACTGAGTGGGCCTTTTGGGCTAACAACTTTAATTTAAAAATGCCTAAATTCAAGAAATAGTGAAAAAGGATCCTTCCCTTCCCAAGTTTGGGGTCTCTGAAGACCAACAAAGAAAATAAAAACAGCAGATTTGAATGGAGATATTCCTGTGAGGAGGCTAATCCATTATCACCAAAGAGCTAAGATAATGAGGACTGAAAACTCCTCTTTTCTCCTCTGTTTTTCTTTTGATCTGTGCTAACTGTGGTGAATGTGAGGGAGTTTTACATCTCTAGCTTGGCAGGCACCTACTTTCTCATCCTCCTAAATGAGGAACACAGTCCTTCGGAAAACTCTGCAAGATCCAGACACAAGGCTGATAGACCCGGCCAGTGGGACTCAGTTCTGCCTCCCTCTTTCCACTGGCATCTGCCGGCAGGGTAATTAATCCAATCTCCATCCTGACATGTGATCGCTCTCCTGAGAGAATCCAGCCCCTTTTTGTGGGAATTGGGAAATTCATAAAGACACAGGCTGTAACCTGCTAAGCCCTCAGGCAAGCTTTGCTGCCTGCCTTGTTATGAATGCAGAGCCGGCATGGAGAGACTTAATGAGCGCTGATGAGACAGGCCCGTGCACAGATGTGCAAATCAGCTTCACAGGGGGGCTCCAGGGGCCAGGAGAGGAGCCTGAGACATCTGACCAGGCAGAAGGACAGATAACAAGGCCCCGAGGTGACGTCTGCTGTAGGCGGAGGATGGAGGACAAGTCTGGAGGCGGGAGGGTTGGAGAGGAGGTGCGGGGCTTCTTAGGCGGTTTCTGCAGATCAGCAAAAAACAATATAAATCAAATAAAGATGAGGTGATCTCTTTCCTTTTCTTGTCAAAGAAGTAAAAATAATTCATGTCTGAGCCAGTTAAATATTTTGATATGCTTAATTGTTGGTGTGTTCTGGTATTAAAGAGAACCGGCAGTGGACAGCCAGCGAGGCCCCTTCCCAATACGGCTTTCCAAGTGAACAAGGCTGCACCCGAGTGGGCTTCACCATCCACCGTTCATTCACAGGTCAGGGGCCATTCTCTTCCCATTCTCTTGTAGCAGGTGGAGTAATGGTCCAGTTCCTTTCTAGTAAGACAGATTCTCCAGATTCCTTGCTGGGTGCAGGCTGTGGGCTGGAGGACAAACAAAAATAAATGTTTAAGAGTGCAAACTCTGTTCTCAGAAATGTCTCGCTTTGGAATCCCAGCCCATCACATAGTAGCTGTAAGACCAGGTTCTGGGCATGTAAAGTTGGAATCATAATGATTACTCATATGTTGGGTATAAAGCTTAGATAGTGTATCATATATAGTAAAAGGTTGAAAAATGTTAGCTATAGGTTTACAGTCCTATAGTAATTATTAGTATTAATTGTGAGTACTGCATCTAAGCAAGCCCTCCTAAACTCTATTAATACTATTCCCATACAATTTTTTCAGTGTGAATGCTCTGCTATGCAAGAAGGAAATAGATGGTAATGAAGGCATAGGACAGAGGAGATGGATGTAGAAAGAAGACAGAAATGTTGTTATAAATAATTTGATAGTTCTAAATTGGGAAGCAGACATAGCATCTTTCTTCTAAGAAAAACTACAGTTCATTTTTTATCATAAACACTAGAAATGTTAATTTAAAATTATAGTCTTTATATCTTTGTGGCTTATAAAATTGTGTATAAGGCCTAATTATTTCCTGACACTACATAAAGAAATACTTTAAACATCACATATTAAATATTTTGGTACTTATGAAAGTTTCCCAGAAATTCTTTTTATTTTGGTACTGGGGATCAAACTGAGGACCTTGGGCTTGCAAGGCAGGTGGCAGAATCACTAAGCTAAATCCCTGGCCCTCCCAGAAATTCTTTGATAAGGATTTGCAGTTTTACTCTCAGGATTGAAAATTTATAGCTCCAAATGATCATAGTGCTATTAGCATAAATATTATAATTTACAGATGATGAAGAAACGACATGAAGCAACATGTGCTAGTTCATACAGTGAATAAAAACTAGAATCGATAGCTTTTCCTTCCTACCCCATCTTCTAACATGCACAGATAAATGAAATATAATTTAATACTGGATATTTAAGAATGAAAATTTAGTATTGTAGATTAATTTTATGAGGTGTGATTGAAATATATGGTGAATGTTTAAAATTTTAAAAATTATTACAGTAAAAGACACATTACATGAATCCCTCTCAAAATACACCACCTTGCTTCAAACACACACATCCCATTATTCTTGAAGTCCTCTTTCAAGAGTGTCTTTGTGAGGTGTGACAAAAACCACAGTTAATGCTGCAGCCCAGTGCCGGCCAACGGAAAGGCAGGCTCCTAGAAACACTACATTGTGTCCTCACACAGCTTGTTCACTGTGTGACTTCTGGCTCTTCCCCAGCCATGACAATGCAACTAAAGACACCCATGAAAGAGGACTCCAGAGCTGCTTCAGAAAGTGGCAACAATGAGTGTACTGGAATCAAGGGGGAACATTTAATGGCAGTGTATCTTTGTTTTTTTAGTGTGTCTTTTACTGTAATAAAAGCAGTTTGCCTTTAAAAATTACACTTGAATACATATAAAGTACATAAAGAAAAGAATGAAAATACATAGAAATGTTAACTGTCTTGCAATTACAAGTTTTTTGTTACTATTTTTATTAGCTTTAAAATATATTCTGTAGTCAGTTTTTATAATCCAAAAGCAATGGCAACAATTATTAAAAACAAAAGATTAACCATATTTGTCATCTTTCCCATTCCTGGGACAAATACCTGACACTCACAATTTAAAAGAGGAGAGGTTTAATTTGTCTTCAGTCCACAGTCAGCTAGCTTCAAGGCAGGAGCATCATGGTGTCAGGGACAGCAGGAGAAAGGCATTAACCTCACGGCAGCTGCAGAGTAGAGCACGAGCACAGGAAGAATGCCAGCAACAGGTACCCTCTCTAAAGGCACAGCCCACTGATCTGCCATTGACGAGACCCTATCTTCTAACAGCACATATGATTACAGCATCAGTGATTAATCCACTGATGGACACAACGCCCCCATGGTCCAGTCACCTCTTCAGGACTCTCTTAATTGAGTCATGTTGATAATTAAAGGTTAACTAGCACATTAACCTATTTTAGATGATTGTCAGCTCTCTCTTTCTGCCAAAATAAAGCAGTACCTTCCCTAGATGTCTTCATATAACTCTTCACAAAGCAAAATTTGATATTTTATAGAGGTCATTTTCCTTTAACATAAGGAGTGTTACTGAAGCACCTACTATGTGCTGGGCACTAGGCTAAACTTGGAAGGGTGTAATGTGCTTCAGGATATTCCGGGTCCTTTTGGAGGATACCTACCTGTTCCTCTAAAGTAAAAGTGCATACTGAACATTAATTTATGATATAGTTCCATAAAAAAGTTATATATTCAACAGCAAATGGACATGTTTTATAATATGTTGTTAATGGAAGGAATTATTTACTTTGTTAATTGTAGTGTTACGGCTTATATCCAGATATCTCCCTAAAGTCTCACGTGTTTATAGGTGGGAGTTTCAAAGTTGGCTGGATTAGAGTGTGTAAATGTGGATTAAGGGTGTGATATTGGGATTAAGAGTGTGCATAATGGAAACCTGGGTATGGATGGCACCAAGCAACAGGCTTTCATTCTGGATGGACTCTAAAGGGACAGAAAGTAGGCAGGCTAATACTGCTGCTTGGTACTTTCTGCCTTGTGCCTGCTGCGAACTGTTTCTCCTCTGCAATGCCCCTCTGCCACACCATCTTGCCTTGGAGCCAGCCAATTATGAAATGGAACCTGTACAAACTGTGAGCTACCATAAACCTTTCCTCTTTTAACTTGTGAGTTAAAAGTGGTATTTTGTCTCAGCAATGAGAAAACTGTGATATATAGTTATTAACATTTGGCCTTATTGTTGTGCAACTCTTACGAAGAATAAATTCATGCCCCTTTGAGGGTGACACAAGCCTTCTCAGAGGAGACCAGCT
>NW_022972238.1:0-245 GCF_012274545.1 Fukomys damarensis
AGTTTTCTAGAAAATAATATATTAAATTAGAACTGTTGGATTACCGAGAATACATCAACTCTGATTTCTCCTCTAGTAATCATCTCTAAATCTTTTAGGTTTACTGTCACATGTGAACCTCTATCCTAATTCTAGATGAAGAAGCATGAATGGTCTGTCCTCTGATGGTAAACTGTAGAGTATTTAAGGCATTAATTTACCATTTCTTCCTTGGCAATTCAAACAGCAATACTATTGCTGTATCG
>NW_022972239.1:0-211 GCF_012274545.1 Fukomys damarensis
AAAATCTTAGCATAAGTATTCAAAATTGAAAACAATTTTGCATTGGCTATAATCATCAAGTGTCCTAATTTTCAGAGGATTAGGATGGCCTGACTGCTGTTCTGGGTGCTATTGCTTTATGTGTTCTAAGAATTATTATTTCTCTTTTATTTTTTCTGTCTCTGTATTCTTTCTTTCCTATTCATTTTTATTTTTGTGGTGCTAAGTATGA
>NW_022972240.1:0-205 GCF_012274545.1 Fukomys damarensis
CTGTCCCTTCCAGCATTTCTGCCGCCTGCTTTCCTGGCCCACAGCCCATTCCATCTGCAAAACCGGCAGCACAGCACCCTCAGATCTCTCCACCTCCCACTCCTGCAGTATGAAGACCACTGCGATTGCGCCTGGCCCACCTGGATAATCCAAGATCATTCCCCTAATTAAAGTCAACCGACTAACAACCCTGATTCAACCTAAC
>NW_022972241.1:0-255 GCF_012274545.1 Fukomys damarensis
AGGGAGAACCAGTGAAAGGGGACCAGGGGAGAGAGCCCAAGAATGTAGGCTCTGCTGGCTACCTGGAGGTGGGCAACTGTAGGCAGGGAATGGGTCCCACGAGGCTTGCTTAATGTGTGCCTGCACCGAGCGGGCCTTGTCACCATCCAGGGAACAGAGAGGAAACAGCAAGGGAAGTGTGACGGGGAAGGAAAGAGTGTGATAGCCAGGGAGAGGGAAAGGAAGGGCTCCTGTGTGGGGTCCGTGACAAAGACA
>NW_022972242.1:0-984 GCF_012274545.1 Fukomys damarensis
ACACTTCTGTTAACAGTGGAAGGAAGATATTCCAAACTGCAACAAGATGAAGCAGGATATACAGCAAGCCTCTCTACCTAATGAGATGAAGGTTTTAAATGTCTTAATTGGCTCTTTCTTGAAATCACAGAGTTGATTATATAGATGGTTTAGGGACAGAATATCTGGTAAAGGCATTTTAGGTGAAGAGCACTGTAAATGCTATTTTAGATAAGTTACGTCTATTGGGCTCCAAGTTTTATACAGAAAAACAGATAAGCAAACAAACTATTTTATTTCCATAATACAGTAGTCATCATTCTAAGTAGTCTTGCTCTCTTACTACATGTACTTTTAGGTATGACAAAAAGCAACACTCTGAATTTGCAACAGACCCAGATTCATACATCTAAATGAAATGAATGGCATTCCCCTCAAAGTGGTCACTCTAATACCAATCTACACTCCAGGTACTCTGATATTCTTACAGTTCAAAGAATTTTTGAAACTGTAAACAGGAATAAACAGGTTTTAAACTCTCCATCTAGTGAATAATACCACTAACAAATAGGTTTAGAATGCTTCACAGTTATAAAAGGCTTCCATAAGTATTGTTTCACTTTATACAGCCTTTTGTCCCTATCAGGAACATAGCACGATCTCCTTAATAGCAAATAAATAACTCAGATTCAAGAATAGGGAAAACAAACTAATTGCCCATGGTTACAAGGATATTTAATACACATAGGGTTCCTAAACTAGGTTTAAATGATGTTTCTGTTTTCTCACCATGATGGACAACATGAATTTGTACCATAAAGCATAAAAATATAGACTTCTCAATGTAGCTTCTAAATAGCTGAAATACCAGAAAGCACAGCTACTACTTAACATATAAAGTTTACGATTTAATGAAGAGAGGCACTTCTATTAAAGCTCTGGAAACAGAAAAGTTATACATTTCTGGGAAAAAGGTGTCAATGTTTCTTGTTAGTTTTTTTTTTT
>NW_022972243.1:0-240 GCF_012274545.1 Fukomys damarensis
AGTAGTTTCTCCTTTTATTATGCGAATCAGTGAATGTGCCTCAATTGTTTTTCTATTCTGAGGGCCCAGCTTTGTCTAACTGTCATATAATAATTTCTAAATAATTTAGTTACCCGCAATAAAACTTCCAAAACTTCTCTACAGTCTCAGTCAAAATACAAGAGCCTACTTTATAGGTCTACAGAAAACAATCCTAAAATTCATATGAAACCAGAAGAGACCCCAAATAGCAAAAGTAAT
>NW_022972244.1:0-5361 GCF_012274545.1 Fukomys damarensis
TTTGCTGCCTGGTCAGCTGTGTTGTTTTCAATCACTTCAGGGCTGGAATTTCTTTGATGTCCATGGCAGTGAATGATGGAACTTCCCTTGGCAGCCAAATGGCTTGTAGCAGAGCCAATATCTCAACTTTGTTTTTAATTTCTTTTCCATCTGATGTTAAAAGTCTTTTATTCTGGTAAATTTCTCCATGTACATGGGAAGTAGCAAAAGAATAACGGCTATCAGTGAAAATATTTTTCTTTTTCCCTTTTCCTAATTTTAGAGTCTTATTTAAAGCAATCAGTTCAGCCTTCTGTGCTGACGTCCCTTGGGGCAGTCCTTGTTCCCATATTACCTGTTGATCCTGATTGACTATTGTTGTTCCCGCATATCATACACCTTCATGTACGAAACTGTATCCATCAGTGTAGTATGTTATCTCAAGTCGGGGAAGGGCTAGGTCCATCAGATCTGGACGTCCTCCCCACAGATTTTCAAGAGTCTCAAGGCAGTCATGGATGGGCAGTTGGGCATCTGACTCAGGGAGCAGATTAGCAGGATTCAGGTTAGATGTTGTGGCAAATTTAATGTGCGGCTGTTCTAACAAGAGTCCCTGGTATTGTAACAATCTAGCATTTGATAGCCATCTACTTGGTGAGTTGTGCAGCAGGGGCTCAGTGGCATGAGAAGTGATCAGAGTCAGATCCTGGCCAAAAGTCAATTTATCAGCTTCCCAAGTTAAAGCAGCAGCCGCAGCTACCATCCTTAAACAAGATGGCCATCCTCTGGCCACTGGGTCAAGTCTTTTGGACAGATAGGCTATAGATTGCTTCCAAGGCCCCAAAGACTGCGTGATCACTCCTTTTTCCTCTCTGTCACATATAAGGTGAAAGGTTTATGTAAGTCAGGCAGGGCTAAGGCTGGCGCTGTGGTGAGCGCAGTCTTGAGCGTCTGGAATGCTTGCTGGCAAGCCTCTGTCCATTCAAGGGGTGTGTTTCCCCCTGCCGTAGCCTCATGCAGGGGTTTGGCAATTTCAGCAAAGCTAGGTATCCAGATTCTGTAGTATCTTATGGCCCCCAGGAACTCACGCACCTGCTTCTTTGAGCTGGGCATGGGGATCTGAAGGATTGCTGATATCCTGGATTCAGTTAACTTTCTTTTTCCTTTTTTAAGAACATAACCCAAGTAAGTTATCTTGGTTTTGTAGAGTTGGGCTTTCTTCCAGGACACTCGATATCTCAGACTGAGGGAGTCCCTCGGTGGCTGTGAGACATTTTTTCTCGGTTGTGGTCGCCACTAAGAGGTAATCTACATACTGGAGAACAGTTGTATAGGGAAAAGCTTTCCTTACCTCTTGTAGATCTCTGTCGAGAGCCTCCCCGAACAGTGTGGGGGAGTTCTTGAAGCCTTGGGGCAATCGAGTCCATGTCAATTGTCCAGTAGTTCCAGTGTCCGGGCCTGTCCATTCAAATGTAAAGAGCGGCTGGCTTACTGGTGCCAGTGGCAGGCTGAAAAATGTATCTTTGAGATCAAGAACTGAATACCATACATGTGCAGGCAGAATGAGGCTCAGCAGTGTGTAGGGGTTCGGTACCGTTGGGTGGATGGTCTCCACCCAGCTGTTTACCTCCCGCAAGTCTTGTACTGTCCTGTAGTCTGATGTGTCAGGTTTCTTTATAGGCAGCAAGGGTGTGTTCCAGGCTGACTGACATGGGATCAATATCCCAGCATCTAAAAGTCGGTGGATGTGTTTAGATATTTTTATCTTAGCCTCCAAGCAAAGAGGATATTGTCAGACCCAAACAGGGGTGGCAGAGGCCAACAATTGGACTATTATCGGGACTTGATGTTTTGCCAGCCCTGGTAAGTTTGTTTCAGTCCATACCTGAGGAAACTTTTCTTGCAAATAGTCCCATTTTTGTTCTGAAGAATTTTTTTTTCTCCGATAGTTTAAATTCTTCTTCTAAGGGGACTGTCACCAAGATAGTAGGTGGTGACCTGAGTTCTAGATTTCTTCCTTCAGATGTGAAAGAAATAACAGCCCCTAATTTTCTCAGTAAATCTCTTCCCAGCAAGGGGTAGGGACACTCAGGGATGACCAGGAAAGAGTGAGTTACAGTACCTTTTCCCAGGTTTACAGTTCATGATGTTGTCCAAGGATAAGAGGCAGGTTGTCCGGTAGCTCCAGTCATGGAAGACTTCATGGAGGAAAGTGCTCCAAGGGGAGCTTTGAGGGCTGAATGGCCTGCTCCAGCGTCTACAAGAAACTCAACATCTGTTCCCCCTATTCCCAAAGTTACCATAGGCTCATCGGGGTTAAGCGGCATGACTCATGGCTCCGTCAGTCTTCTTCTTCCCCTGTGAAAAAGATTCCTCCCATTTTTTTTTGTTTTTTTTTCTTGTTTCTTTTTTTTTTTTCCATTTTTCATAGTCTTTCCTGTAATGCCCTCTTTCTTTGTAATATGTACACTGATCTTTATCTACAGGAGGCCATCTCTTTTCCTTATTTCTCCATTTCATTTTTCTCCCCTTCTGTATAAAACCCTCTTCTGTCATCATCATTATATTTGTCCTTGTCATCTTTTTAGTTGTTCTATCTTCAGGTGGATCCCTGTTTGTGAACACCTTTATTGTTATACTTATCAATTTTTCCCTATTCTCTCCTTCAAAGCCCTCAATTCTCTGTAATTTTTTCCAAATATCTGGGGCCGACTGAGTTACAAAAGCCAGATTAATTGCCTGACTGTTCGCTGGAGCATCTGGGTCAATTGGAGTGTACGTGTGATATGCCTCCAGTAAACGCTCCAGAAAGGCAGAGGGGGATTCCTCAGGCCCTTGTAGGACCTCGCTTACCTCGCTCAAATTGGTAGGCTTGTGAGCGGCTCCCCTAAGGCAGGCCAGGAGATGCTGATGGTAGTTGTGAAGAGCTTCCCTACCTCTGGTGGAATTCGATTCCCATTTGGGAAGGGAGATGGGGAGTTGTGCTTCAACTCGGGCCTGTTGTTGTTGGTCTGTTGTTGTTGGTCGTCAACAAGCCCCTCAGCTCCCCCCAGCACTGACCAAATAGAGTGTCTTCTAATTTTTTCTCATTCCTTGGATGTGAACAGAGCCTGTAAAAGTTGCTGACAATCATCCCAGGTGGGGTCATGGGTATTAAACACAGACTCGAGGAGGGAGATTAGGGCTTGTGGCTTCTCAGAGAACGGGGGATTCTGGTGCTTCTAGTTATATAAATCACTTGTAGAGAAAGGAATGTATACATAATGACCTTGTTGTATTTCTCTCAATGGGAGCATAGGGACTGGGTCCGGTCTCTCCTGGGGTGCCTCCGTGGGCCCATAAGCAGAGCCCCCCCCTCGGGTACGGGAAGGAGAGGTAGTTGAATCCGGGATCTCCCCTTCTTTTGGGGGAGATGGGTAGATGGACTTAACTTCTTTCTCCCCAGGGGATGGTTCTGCATATGGAGGGGGTCTTAACCCGGAGTCAGTAGGCTCTAAGGGGTCCAGTTCCTGGGAGAACACTGGCCTGGGTGCCTGCCACTTTGTGGACTTTATCCCATTTGGTACCCTTACCAGAATACGAGAACTGGTGCGCAGGGAGCAGTGCTGCAACCATGCCGGAGGTTCTTCACAGGCCTGGGCCCAGATATTAATATAAGGGAATTGGTCGGGGTGGCCAGGGTGTTCAGTGACCTTTGCCCATACTGCCCGACAAAGTCTTTGTTCAAAAGAACCTTCAGCTGGCCAGCTCACTCTGAAGGCGGGCCACTCCATGTTGCAGAGGGTTCGGAGTTTCCCTTGAGAAAACTTCATTCCATATTCATCTTCCTGCTCAGGAGAAAAAGCCAATTTAAAGTTAGTGAGAAAACAGTCCAACAGGGTATTTTTGGAGCTCGATCCTCCCATCTTGTTCCTAGGAATGAATGTAAAGTTAACACTCAACAGACAGGACACAGACAAGACACACAGGCGCCACACAAAAGAAAAAGAACTTAGATTTTACCCGGAGTTCTCGTCAGGGCAGGGGTCAGGTGAGGCTTCCCGGCGCATCAGCCACCTCTATCCTGACATCAAATGGTTACAACTGATTCAAAACTTACCTCCAGAGGCTTTTCAAGTCTATGTCTGAGAATCTCCTGCTGGATCTTGAGACAGAGAATCTCGGCTGGATTTACAGTTCCCACTTGGGGATCTTGCTGGGGCCTCCAAGATGTAAGACTTAAGTCTCACTTTTACTCCTGGAGCGTGAACAGCCAAGACGCTTTCACGATGCTGGGCTCAGAAGCTCAGTGAAGCTCCAGGAGCTAGTCGGACAGCGACAGTCACCCAGGAAGGAACACACCAGGCAAGTTGGCAAATAGACCTTTATTAGTCTGGCCAGATGGCACTCCCAAAGCCAAGTAGCTCAGAGAGGTGGCTAGTTCAGAAACAGAGGCCATTTTGTATAGGGCTAAGGCGGGGGGGGGGTTACACTTAAAACTTACAGGAAGAGGACAAAGGCAAAGATTCAGTTGATCTGAGCTAGTGGTCATCAAACATATACTTGACCGTCACATACTAATGATCAGCAGATCGATTATCCATTATTCCATTTATAACTTAGATTATAATGTTCAGAACATTCAACTAAACAAATAAGGAGTGGCGTGATTTATGTTGGGTCTCTGTGTTCACTATAGTTTTCATTTAGTTTCTCAACTACTTCAAAACAATTACCTAACAATTCACAATTAATCATTAATTATCCTGTAAGGGATGGGTGGGCGACAGTCTCTAAGTCGTTTGCTGGTCGACATGGAGTCACTCTGGTTCAGTCAGGCTCTTACACTACCACCCTGGACATAACCGTTACAAACAGCACACACGAGACCACTCATTGGAGACAGGCTATTGTGAGGAAAATAAAAGTCTACTCCAGTGAACAGAGACTAAAATCAGGGGCTAAAATTGGAGATAGATTCTAGCAGCTAGCTTGGAAAAGCCCAGTTTATTACATGTGTGTGTGGATGAGCTGGCACTGGGAGGGAGAAATAGCATCTGGGAGAGATTTCATCTATGAGTGGATGGGCTAATGTAGAGAGAGACATTAACATCTACCTGGGAAAGGAATTAGGCTTATATAGCTATTGAAGGGGCTAAAAAATCTGGGGTGAAATGTTTATGACTGAGTCCAAGGACAGTCAGCACAGGTGTGTAGACAATCACTGGACTTTTTTGGCACCAGGGAGATTGTCTCCCATTTACTGAAAATAGCCCATCCTTAGCTGAAAGCAGCCTGTTTGCTTGTGAAGGACTCAGTTTAGGAATGACAGTTACAATGTGTCATAGTGTGGTGTGGTGTACAGCCCTCCTTGTGTGGGACCCTAACTACTAAGTAACCCCT
>NW_022972245.1:0-307 GCF_012274545.1 Fukomys damarensis
CACCTTTCTCTGTGGAGTACTTCACATTCATGAAACTGACTGCTTTGGCTTTAAATGGCTAAGTGGCAAGAGAAGCTCTTTCCCGGGGAAAGCTGCACTTTAAACCGCAGAAGCCCTCAGCAAAGTGCGTTTGCGTTCTAACGTCAAACTGAACTTATTCCGAAGTATACCGAATTCTGGAGACTTGTGCGCACTCAGAGATGCTAGGCACTCTCTTAGTCCTGAAGGGCTTCTCTGCTAAAAATGCCTCACAACTGTGTTTCAATCTCTGCCAGGCAGAGACCTACAAACAAAAAGGAATACAGTT
>NW_022972246.1:0-216 GCF_012274545.1 Fukomys damarensis
AAGCTTGGTGAAAGTTGAAATATTTTCCTGTTAGCATAAATAAATTCATGCAGAAATCAGTATATCAAAGAGGAAAGGACTCAGAGCCAAATACATTACAGAATTTATCAAGGGCTCTGGGACGTGAGGGATGGGCAGTGCAGCCCTTGGAAGTCAGAGCTGAAGCCTGTAGAGGACTTCTGTGGGCCTTGAATCAGGCCCTGAAGAAAGGGTGGA
>NW_022972247.1:0-437 GCF_012274545.1 Fukomys damarensis
AGCTCACTATAGAAGCAAAGAAAGCCCTACAGACAGTTCAATTGGCAATAGAAAAACAACAAACTTCCTACATTGATTATTCTAAGCCTTTGTTCTTTGGGGTTTGTCCTTACCAAGGAACACCAATGGGTGTGTTATGGCAAAATGCACCCATTTATTGGCTCCATTTATCTATTAACTCAGGCAAGAGTATATTGCCTTACTATGAGGCAGTTGCTAAATTCTGTATGCAGGCTAGAAAATTTTCAAAATGTACCTTTGGATTTGAACCTCATACAATAATAATTCCTTATCATAAAGAACAATGCAATTGGCTCTTACAAACCACAGATTTTTGGCCTTTAGCTTTTATTCAGTATTTAGGAGAGATTGACAATCATTACCCTGGTGATAAGCCTATTCAATTTGCTAAAAATCAGACATTTATATTCCCAAAG
>NW_022972248.1:0-296 GCF_012274545.1 Fukomys damarensis
CCTTCAGGCCTAAGAGAGTGCCTAGCAGCTCCGAGTGCACACAAGCCTCCAGAAGTCTGTATAGTTTGGGATAGGTTCAGTTTGAAGTTATAACACAAACGCACTTTGCAGAGGGCTTCTGCCGTTTAAAGTTCAGATATCCATGGGAAACAGCTGCTCTCGCCGTTTACCCGTTTGAAGCGAAAGTGGTCAGTTTCATGAATATAAAGTACTCCACAGAGAAAGGTGCTGCAACTCTCTGAGTTTACCAGTGAAGTCCACCTATTATGTGGAGTACAACTGTATTCCTTTTTGTT
>NW_022972249.1:0-270 GCF_012274545.1 Fukomys damarensis
CCACAAAGGAATATTTGACATAGAATCCTTTTATTTAAAACAACTGGTATCATTTTCTTGCCCTAATGATTAAAACCAAAACTCTCTTGAATGTACTGCAAGGCTCTTCTTTTTTTATCTTCTATAATCCTGTGTCAGCCTCCTATTGTTCTGATCTCTCAGAGGTTCCCTAAGCTCCAGCCACACTCAGTCTCCTGATACCTGAGGCTGGAACACTCCACTTCGTGCTATTAACCCAGCTGCCAAAGGCTGCTTTTGTTTCTTTTCAGA
>NW_022972250.1:0-278 GCF_012274545.1 Fukomys damarensis
GAGAGATGGGTTCCACCTCCAGTGAATTCAGTTCCTAAACTGTGGAACTCTGGGAAGCCACTCTGTCTTCTCATCTGTGAAACAGGCTCCTGCTAAAATTACTTCTAAATTTCTTTCAGTGCAGACATTCCATGATGCTCTCATTGTGAGATCCCTTAGCCGGAAAGAGCTATCATTAGGAGAAAAGAGAGGAAATGCTAATCGACACACAGACGTTGGTTAACTGGGCCACGAAAGTGCACACAAGATCAGGGAAGGGTCTAATGCCAGCTGGGTAA
>NW_022972251.1:0-971 GCF_012274545.1 Fukomys damarensis
CACTTTTGCTGTTCTTGCTCTAAGATCTCACTAACATGGAGAAAAACAAAATGACCACTTAGAGCAGGCACTCCCTCTCTCTGCGGGTCCCTGCACCTGCCTTCTTCCTCTATAATAAGCTGTCTGTGTTCTCCTCATTTTGCTCCAGTCATTTTATTTTGTCACCTTTGGCACTATCGTGGTGTGCTGTAATGGAATGACGCCGAATCAGACAAGCTGTAATTTTTATTGCAGGCATGTCTCAAGGCAAATTTATACGCTGAGCTTGATATCAGAAACACTAGAGGGAACATGCCTTTGTTCTAAATTACAAAATGCTCCGCTACTCTAAACTTGAAGCATGTTGAAAATAAACTGCCTTTTTTTCTGACACCAGGAGCTTCACCTAGGCAACGTATTAAGATATTCCTTTAAAAACTTACTGTTTGCAAAACAGATACTAAACGCTTTACAGTGTAACTCTCTATTCAGTCTTTAAAACTCATATTTAGGGCAAAGCGATGTCACAGACATTTCATTACAATAAAGATCCCAACATTTGATTTCAATTTTACTTTCCACGGAAGGCAAAGAGACAGCACAGATTCATTGAACAGCATTTTCTAGTGTGACTATTCGAGGCAAACCAACCGTGTATCTAGAAGTGAGCACAGCATTTTCACCATAGATTATGACCTCACCTACACTGAAGCCTTCTGATAGTCGTAATCCAGTCTGATTGCCAGAATGACCAAGCGGCAAGTAGCCCAGCATGCACTGGGAGGGTTTCTGGTGCGCGGTAAGGGGCCCTCCCTGCTCCACCCAGGGTCCTCTGTCTGCCCATGTGCTGTGTCCTCCCTGGAACAGAGCCTTGTGTTTTTGGGAGGTGAGGGACTGAGGTCTGCTATTATAACCTGGACAGATACGTTTCATTTTCTCCTCCAATGTTAGAGTATCTGTAATTATTCAAACTATGACCAAAAAAAAAAAAA
>NW_022972252.1:0-454 GCF_012274545.1 Fukomys damarensis
TTTTTTTCGGGGGGGGCAGCTTTTTATTTAATTTTTTATATCTACATTCGTGTCGATCATACTAAAAAACACCCTAAGGATCCTATTGAACAGAGTTCCAATAGAATAAAAAAAAAAAGATATTTAAATAAGCTAGGAGTGGTGGTGCATGCCTGTAATCACAGCACTCTGCGAGGCTGAAGCAGGAGAATTCAAGTCTATCTGAGACCAGTCTAGGCAACTTAGTGACTTAGCAAGACCCTGTTTCAAAACAAAAAGTAAGAAAGGGCTGTGCACGTGCAGACCTTGAATTTGATCCCTAGTAACACACATACACAGATAAATAAGTTAGTTATATTTTTCACGTACTTCTCTATGTTAAAAATCAATACGTAAAATTACAAACAAAACCAAGCCAAAATACAAACCCTCTCTCAGACAAACCACCAAAAAGGAAACAAAACAAAACAAACAA
>NW_022972253.1:0-234 GCF_012274545.1 Fukomys damarensis
TCACCACTTTATATGAAGATGCAGAGCCTCAAATGCGATTCTCCTGGTACAACAGTCAGGCTTGTTTTCATGGTCAGCATGTCCTGGCTGAAGGCCACACCCTTCCACTGTTTCTTCTTAGAGTTTAGCAGTTTTCATCAGCAAACACTCCTTGAGTTGTTGCACACACTGTATCTATTTCTCAAGCCTTATATTTGACAGTTTTATTCAATGGTTTGATATCCACTTTCTGCA
>NW_022972254.1:0-202 GCF_012274545.1 Fukomys damarensis
CCGGGGAGGCCGGAGGAGGAGGAGGAGGAGGAGGAGGGACTCAGCGGGAGGATGGTGAGTGTGGGGGGCCCCGGCCCCTCTAGATCCTGCCGGTCACCCCCTTCCCGTGGGGCTCTGCGCTCGAAGCCGAAGGGAAAGGCCGGTGCTCCGCCTGCAGCCCGGGTCGGGAGGCCCCGGGAAGCCCGGGCCTGGGAAGAGGGCG
>NW_022972255.1:0-225 GCF_012274545.1 Fukomys damarensis
GACATAAAGTCCAACAGCCCAAGTGAACTCCCACTTTGCGGCTTGTGTGTATTAGAAAAAGCAGGCTGATTGTGCTCCCTGTCTACTAAAAGGACCAAAAGAAAGAAAGAAAGAAAAAAAAGAAATATAATCCTGACTTGTAAGTATAACCCCAGTGTTGCGGGGAAAGGAGTAAACAGAAAGGCCTCAGTGTGAAACCCATAAGCCCTAAAGCTTTGCATGGGA
>NW_022972256.1:0-1011 GCF_012274545.1 Fukomys damarensis
AAAGCAGCTAAATGCTGTGAGAAGGCTATGTGCTCATCAACACATAAATGGGTACAAAAGCGCGACACATTTATATAACAAAGTACCACTCAGCCATAAATAAATAAACTTGAGTCATTCATAGGAAAAAGAATGTACGTTGAGACCACAGTGCTATGTGAAATAAATCAGATAGATAAGATTAAGTGTTGCATTGCTTCTGTTGTGTGAGGAACCCAAAGTATGAATAATTTAAAGAGCAAAATAAAAGATAGATGATACAAAACAGACACAGGTGACGTGGAGACAGAAAGGGGCTCTGGGGACCGGAAGAGATGGGAGGCAGGGGAGCGGGAAGGAGGTAAGAAGAATCAAGATGCCCTGAGTGTCTGCCCCTATTCCCCACAATGACTGTGTTTATTGTGCATCACAAACGTACTGTGTTTCACAAAGAAGTGAAACCAAAGACAGAAACTTAAAGACATGCAACAGTTATCTGGGCTACTTCTCACCACGAGCTTCAGGAGATAAGGGGAGGAGAGCGCACAAGCCTTAATGTGCATTTTAATCAAATGTGTTATCTTTTCTTGTTGCAAGTTAATAAGCATCAGTGACAAGGCCACATCAGCCCCTAGGAGTGAGACAGGCTAGATCCTTCACTGAGCCTACTCATGAGTGATGTTTACTGTGTCTTCTTCTAGGTACGTGAGAACAATTTATTCAGAAACATCTGATGATTAAAAATAAACATAAAATAGTCCTGTAAAGTTTCCAAAATCGTGGGTGTGAATATTTAATGAGTTTTTACAGAAAAAAAATCATTGTGTATACACATCCGTTTCATGGGAAAACCACTGTCAAATTTGATCCCAATTAGAAGTGACTTTTCCTCCCACTATAGGAATTTAAATTTCCTTCCTTCATCAGAGCACAGCAGAAAATTCTGTGCAAAGAAATATCTAGTCAGTTCGGGGAGTTGGCAGAAAGGAGAGAAGGGGGGGGAGAGAGAGAGAGAGAGAGAGAGAGAGAGAG
>NW_022972257.1:0-215 GCF_012274545.1 Fukomys damarensis
TTTTTCTTTCCTGATTCTTTAATTTTGTGAGATAAAATTGTAAACATATGTTTCTCTCATTTTTCCCCAAATTGATGTCTAACATAAATTAATTGTATACAAAACTGTCTGTATAGTATGAAATTTATACTAGATGTCCTTGACATTTATACTAAATGTCCTTTTATAATTATTCATGCTGTCATGAAATAGCAATCGCTTTTATGAAGTTGTAG
>NW_022972258.1:0-209 GCF_012274545.1 Fukomys damarensis
ACTGGAAATCAAAGTCAAATCCTTGCGTACGCTAGGTAACCGCGGAACCATTGAGCCATTCCGAACACCGCACCCATGCCTCTACAGTGGCATATTTTTGTCCGCTGATGGCCTGGCTTTGTTTGTTTGTGTTTTTAGGAGGGTTTCATATAGTCCAGGCTAGCCTCAAACTCACTGTCCTCCTGCGCCAGCCCCGACAATTGCGGGGA
>NW_022972259.1:0-456 GCF_012274545.1 Fukomys damarensis
CCTGACATTGAGGCAATAAACACTTGAAAATCCATAAAGCATTCTTTCTTCCATATTCTTAACATGCAGTGTAGCACTGCTATCTTGACCTGCGGGAGAGAAGACCTTGGGAAAAGCCATAATTGAAATGGTGGCAGTGACAGGGTTACAGCCACTGTCCTGCATTTACCTTGGGGCCTCAGGTCTCTAAGGACTGGGGGAAGCCATATTAGCCCATGCTGCTTGCACCGAGGACTAGAACACTTACAAATGACAAGAGGAACCATTGCATCAAGGATGTAAGTCTTTGGGGGAAAATATAAGTGAGAGGACATGGGAAAACCCAAGAAGGGATGTTGAGAAGCAAAAGAGAGAAGGTCAGGCACTAAAAGTGTGAGAAGAACACAGCAACTAATTCAGGAAAGGAGCAGCTCTCACCAAAGTCCAGGACATAATTTTCACCAAAATACCTTTATT
>NW_022972260.1:0-1639 GCF_012274545.1 Fukomys damarensis
TTTTTTTTTTTTTTTTTTTTTTGGTACTGGGGATCGAACTCAGGTCCTTGTGCTTGCAGGGCAAGCGGCGAAACCACTGAGCTAAATCCCTAGCCTCTTGCTTATATTTCTATTAGGCAATATCAGTCTAACCCAGGGGTTGGCCCACTAAAGCCAGTTTTATTTTATAAATTATACTTATTGTAAATAAAGCTTTATTAGAACACAGCCCTTCTAATTTATTCATTTCTTCTCTATGGCTGCTTTCATGCTGCATGGTAGAGTTGAGTAATTGTGACAGACCCATCTCTTCTATTAAGCTTGAATGCTTACTATCTAACATTTTAAAAAAATTTACACAGAGACCTATTTATAGGGGACCCATGGAACAAAGAAAGGAGTGGTAGCATCTATTTCTTTGGTCTCCGAGGCAGCAGTTTTCCACAAGGAACTCTCGTTTGGATTATGTGGGGCTGACAATGGGTGTCATGGTGTTAACTTGTTGTATTCTAACTTCCTTTCTGTGTTCTAACAAGATACAGTTACAATGCTCAGATAATTCCAGGAGGGAGAACCATTAGGAGCTAGCTAGGGCTAACATTTGCACAGAGCTCTTACTAACTCTAGGCCTCAAGAGATAAATGAGAGAGAGGTGACTGGACTCATAAAGATATTCTATTTGAGTAGGCTGCCTTGAAAAGAGCAGGGAGCTTCATTGGAAGGACAAAGGCAGCTCAAGGTGGCTTTACTTTATACTTTCTCCTTTCCTTTATGTGTCTTGTCTTAAATCTAGTAGAGGCCATATTGATGTGTATCAGGTTTGGGTTTTGATTTTTAGTCTTACAAGCTAGTAAGTTAGTCTTATTGTGTCATGGACACTGGCAGAAGACACAGGACTCTTAGATCAGAGACAAAAGACTGTAGTTCTCACAGCACAGCAAGCAGCATGTGCTTCCTGATCCTCAATTCCACTGACATGATGTGAAGGTCCCCAACACAGGTTACACATGCTTCAAGTTTAGGTAGCAACTGAAGAACCCTGAGCTTGGGGAATCTGTCACTTGGTTAGTAAACAGTAAACAAGTTTTTACAGGGGGAAATATTACCTCATGTCTCAAGGTTGCTGTCACAGATGCAGCCTTGCAGAATGCCCTGGCTTTCTTGACATAGGAACGAGAGACCCACTGAGGACCACTTGCTAACAGTGTAGTCCATACAGGCAGCATGCCTGCAGAGCAAGGTATAGACCAGTAGAGGATGGGTGTGGCAGATGAGAGATGCCTGGTATTCTTGGTTCCTAGCATTAAGTTCTTGTTTCAACTCAAGTCAAGTCCTGTGGTCAGGACAGAGTATTCTTACTGCCCTTCCCCCATACTTTGATCTTCTGTAGAAAGGTTCTACTTCCATAAGACAGTGATCTTCAGGGTTGTGAAATCAGAAAATTGCAATGAGTCCTCATTGACTTATTTACTCCTAAGATTTGCTCATTAGAAAAAGCTGCCTTCCCTTGGTTTGTTTGTTTACCAAACTATAACACTATCTAGAAAAGAACATTTTTTGTTTGTTTATGGGTGTGGGTGGATGTTCACTGCTATTAACCAATATAAGAGTTTTTGCTCTTTTGTCCCAAACCTCAGCTCCTCTGCAAAATGCAGAATTT
>NW_022972261.1:0-264 GCF_012274545.1 Fukomys damarensis
ATTATTATACCACAACTAAGAAAAGTACTATGTGAACACAATGGGAAAATTGCTTACCTCTACTAGGAAAAGCAAAGAAGGTACCCTCCAAAAGATAAACAGGTATTCAGTTCACCCCAGGATGAGCAGTGCAACCTATAGACGTGGAGATACTTGTCGTGGTTGACACAGGGAAGCAGACAGCAAATACACAGAATTGTAGAACAGCACAAAACAGTGGAAGGAACTGCAAGTACATCAGCCTGATTTTCACATAAGTCACAG
>NW_022972262.1:0-599 GCF_012274545.1 Fukomys damarensis
TAAATATTAAAACAGAAACACTAAACTTGCTGGAAGATAAGTTAGGAAGAATTCTTGAAGACAATGGCATAGGAAAAGACTTTATGAACAAATCATCAATAACATGGGAAATAGCACGAAGAATCAACAACTGGGATCTCATCAAAAAGCTTCTGCACTGCAAAAGTAACCACCAACAAAGCTAAGAGGCAACCTACAATGTGGGAGAAATGTTTTACCATCTGCTCCACAGACAAAGGACTATTATGTAGAATATATAAAGAATTCAAAAAAAAAACCAAGGCCCATAAAATATAAAGACCCGATTCAAAAATGGGCATCTGAAATGAACAGACACTTTACAGACAAAGAAGTAAAAGCAGCAAATAAAGATATGAAAAAATGTTCAACATCACTGGTCATCCAAGAGATGCAGATGAAAACAATGTTGAAATTTCACCTCACTCCAGAAAGAATGGCTGATATCAAGAAATCAACCAATAACAAATGCTGGCAGGGATGTGGTGAGAAAGGAACCCTTCTCCATTGTTGGCGGCAGTGCAGACTGGTACAACCACTATGGAAGTCAATATGGAGATACCTCAAAGAGCTGGGACTAG
>NW_022972263.1:0-346 GCF_012274545.1 Fukomys damarensis
ACACGCGTCCGTGCCGGGTCCTGGGGCGGGGTGCGGGACCCTTGAAGCTTGCAGCAGTAAAGGGGAAGAATTCCTAGTTTGGGGCAGCAGGGACTGGGACCCAAAGGGACAAAGTGGAGGCTCAACCGGGGGCGTGGTCTTCGGTGTCGGGCGGGGCTAAAGGCGGTGAGGGCGGAGCCTGAGGCAGGCAGAGGCCAGGTGGGAAAATGGTGCTGACCAGGCGGGTGGGAGGGCTTTGGCCAAGGGGCGTGGCCGTTGGCATGGGGGCGGTGCTCGAACCTAGAGGCTGGGGCTGAGGTAAGAAGAGCCAGAAGATGCCAGAGCAGCTGAACCACAGAGGAGACAG
>NW_022972264.1:0-245 GCF_012274545.1 Fukomys damarensis
GAGAAATGTCTGTTCAGTTCAGATGTCTATTTTTCAATTGAGTCTTTATATTTGGGGGGAGTCCGTTTTTTTTTAAAGTTCTTTATATATTCTATATAGTAGGCCTTTGTCTGAGGAACAGCTGGTAAATTTTTTTTCCCCACATTGTGTGCTGTCTGTTAGCTCTGCTGGTGATTTCTCTGGCAGTGCAGAAGCTTTTAGTAATCAGGGTTTCGTTATATATAGCATAGAAAGAGGACTTATTT
>NW_022972265.1:0-205 GCF_012274545.1 Fukomys damarensis
CAGGCTCTATGGAAGGGCTGTTGCAGGCACAAAATACCATTCCTCAAAGTCCTAGTAAAGCATCACCTTTTGTGTTGGGAGAAATTCTGCATAATTTGGGGGAAAATCATTTCACAATTAAAATTATATAGAATTCTTCCCAACACTTTTGGAAAAGTGTTTTAAAATTCCAACACAGGTGGAAGGTAGTGTAAGACCTAAAGTC
>NW_022972266.1:0-229 GCF_012274545.1 Fukomys damarensis
CTGAAAAAATGATGTGCAGTGTGGTCACAACAGTCACAATGACGGAAGATTCCTTCCTTCTTGCTTGGTTTTCAAATAACCAAGACTCAGTCCCTCTGTTCCCTTCCTTTGCTCTAACCTGGCCTCAGGTGGAGGTCCCAGGCTCCTCTCCTTTGCCCAAATCCATGTGACACCAGCCTTCTGGAATGAAAAGCCTCCTTTCTCTGAAGAAGATCAGGACTGTCCTTTG
>NW_022972267.1:0-2516 GCF_012274545.1 Fukomys damarensis
CTAAATCATTATCTGTATTTTTTATATATGTGTGTGTTTGTGTGTGTGTATGTATGTGTGTGTTTTTACAGGCCTTGTATAAAAGAGTAATGAGGCATTGAATTTGGGGCTACTGAAGTCTCCTAGAGATAGTTTCTGTTTTTTGTTTGTTTTTTTTTTTTCCATCTGGAGCAAAGAATTGGTCAAGACAAGTACAAGTAGTAATGAGGTTTTATACTTATGTATACTTATTAAAAGTAGGAAAAGAAACAGGCTCTGTAGAGAGAGTTTGAGCCAAGTAAAAGTGGGAAAATAATTTTACTCAGCAGGATGACAGTGTGCTACCTTGAGAGAACATAGTAGCCCTAAGCTGAATGTTGGTTGGCCTTTTGTATCTCCCACTCTCCAGAATGAAGTCAGATCTAGACCATCCTTTTGAAAGCCTGCTCAAGTTCTCACAACAAATTCACATACAGGACTTTGGGAACTTCTCTGTGCACCTGTCCTGGGATTTTGGAATGAACAGGTCACTACCACTTCCCCAGCCAGCTTTGCCAGGCCCTAGTCTCCTGCCTCAGCACCACTAAGAAACAAGTCTCAGAAAATGGCATCCCCCAGAAAAAGTCATCCTGAAATGTGTTTGTTATGAATTTCCCTGCAATCAAACGGTTTATATTAGTGCCATCACTGCCTTCCCTTGGAGTCAAACAGCTCTATTTGAGAAGCGCAGCAGATGTGTGTACACTTGGAGGAGAAAAATGGCATCTGTGCTGTGCATCAGTGTATATTTTCCTTTAAAATTCTGAGTGTGGTCTCATTCAGAATCTGTTAAGTTTTCATGTTGTGGCACTATGTCTACACAAGGGCGCAATATTTGGAAAGCCATTGTTTCCACAGCTTGCACTAATTTATGCTTCGTTCTGTTTGAAGGCCTTGGTGGTAGCAAGAACCTGACAGTCATATGTAGCAATGTGCTGGAAGATAGGTCCTCACTGTTTTAAGCCACATGCTATTAGATCATCTCAGATTGTTTTTGTTAACTGGATGTGGATTATGCTTTACAGAAGAAATTTCAAGACATTCAAATAAATGATGGGAATTCCATCCAAAGCTGCAGACATGAATGCATCGAACCTTCCCAAGACTGTCAAAACAATAAATAATTGTGAGATGCAGTTCAAAACTTCTCTTAGTTTCATATTCTTTGGGGGCAGTGTTTAATGAAGTGAATGATTAAAAAAAGTCTCACCCTAAATGTAAATTGGCTTCCATAAAACACAAGCTAATTTTCTTTTCCTTAGAAATAGAAAACATTTCTTCTTAAGTGCAGTTAGAAATTTTTGAGTGGTTCTTTTTGGAGGCAAAGATATTCGTTTTCTTTCCTTAAATTAAAATATCATTTTGCATCTGAGAGGGATGCAAGAAACAATTGAGACAAAGTTCTTAACTTCCAAAGGTTCATATTATACAGAATTTACTAGAGTGAAAATTATATACTGTCTACAATCGGTGGTAGTTTCAAGTACTAAAATAAGTCATTTAACTCTTCTAGTTAACTTTCCTGAGAAATGGTTCCCAGGAAACAAGAGGGCTCATCCAGAATTAGCAATGTCTTCCTTGTGCAGATGCATGTTTGACCAAGTCTCCTAGTCCTGGACGGATGGCTTGGCATGTACAGAAAAGGTTCCGTAAGCACAAAAGTAGACAAGTGTATTGTATTCAGCTAAATTATCAGATTTCAATTTGAGGTTTCAAAATCCATCCATATATGGTTATTTTTTCAATATCAAAATGTGTTATTGCTTTATGGTAATATATTGAAGCATACAAGACATATAAAAAGTGCTTAATGAATTCTTGCTGACTGAATAAAACAAAATGTAGGGGTGATAGGTGACCTAAGATGAAATGTTGCTTTGCATGTGACATGGTATAGCCTGGTGACGCACTCAACAATAGTGTCACAGCCAAAGTACTATATGAAGCCAAACTGCCCTCTAATTCATTTTTACACTTGATCTTAGCCAAAAGTCCTAGAAGTGAATCTAATTCATTTTTATGAATGTGCAGTAAAAATTGTTCCTGGAAATCATCAGATAATTTTGCTGATTTTAAGAAGACTCACAGGAAAGCTGTGAAGAGAAACAGCTCATATTCATAGCACACAATCAACACTTGAATTTCATTCCATTCCTCAACTTCAAATATTGGAGTATTATAAATTTTCCTTTGTTCTTATACACTAACTGTACATGATGGTATTTTTAATTCACTACTTTCTTTAGAAAGTGAAATATTGTCACTGTATTAATAATGTGTATAAATTTATTTCAGAAAATAATGGCTAGTATTTAGAATTTCTCTAAAATACTGTTAAAATCTTTGATATTAAAAGTATAAAATGATATGGCTTCATCATTCATAATTCATAGGAGTGAAATTCAGTTCTTGAAAACAATTTCTAATATACATAAAATGTCCTGAAACATGAATTTTTTTCATCTGTTTCATATTTTTGTTTCTTCTTCCTCCACAAG
>NW_022972268.1:0-223 GCF_012274545.1 Fukomys damarensis
TCACATTATTTCTAATGCCGCTGTCATCCATTCTCTACATACTTCTCACACACACTGAAAATCTCCATGGAGGATTCACTCCTCAGATAAACGTTCCCCTCAAAATTTGCACCTGGGACAAACTGAGGAGCCTCTCTGGGCTGCGTCTGTCTGACTCTCGGTCTCTGTTTTATCACACACTTACACACACTCACACCACTTTGCACAGTGCATACTCATATAT
>NW_022972269.1:0-302 GCF_012274545.1 Fukomys damarensis
GCTCAAAAAGAGCTAGTTTTGAACTGTAGTGATTTCATTCTATGACTGAATCCCAAACTTAAACTTACCCTGAGATCCCACCACACAGTTGAGTGCATAGCCATTGATCAGCATGCTTTCTGTCTGGCTTCGCCCGTGGGCTTTCAGAACATTCACAGAATTGACCGGGTAGCGAGGCTGGCCTCTTGAATCAGTGTATTTAACAGCAAGCACAGCATCTACTACCATGTTAGAAAAGAAATCACCGTTTCTGTACCAACAATTAAGGATAATAACAGACTGTGAACAGAGGGTACACAGGA
>NW_022972270.1:0-206 GCF_012274545.1 Fukomys damarensis
ATTTGCCCTCCAGTTTCAAAGGATAGTTTTGCAGGTTCTATTGAGTTCGAATGCCTTTTGTTTTGGGGTGTAAAACGCTTGAAGCTCTACTGGCATTTAATTTTTTTTGAGAAATCTGCTGTTATTCTAATGATTTTATCTTCATAAGTGACTCATTGCATTTCGCTAACAGATTTAAAGATTCTGTCCTCTGGATTCAGGGATTT
>NW_022972271.1:0-258 GCF_012274545.1 Fukomys damarensis
GGGGGGGAGCAGATTGCGCCTCCGACTCCAGCCGCCTGGAGGCTGCTGTTGCTCCCTCTTTCCACCCCTGCTCCTTGCCTCCGCGTTTTCCCCGGATCCTCGGGGGCCCCAGCGCCACCTCAGAGTCCACCCGAGGTGGACCTGGAGGGAGGGCGGGGGACCCGAGGCAGTGAGTGCACGTTCCCCCGGGCCTCGGCACCGGGTTAAGGGGCGCTTTTGTTCGAACGCCCTGGGGTTGTTCACGTGCTCCTCGTCTCG
>NW_022972272.1:0-242 GCF_012274545.1 Fukomys damarensis
TGTTTTTATGCAAATACTATGCTGTTTTAATTATGATGATTCTGCAGTATATTTTTGTCAGGTCGTGTAATGTCTCTGGCTTTCTTCTTTTTGCTTGATTGCTTTGATTAACTGGGATGTTTTTATGGTTCCATGTAAATTTCAGTCCTGTTTTTATCATTGGCGCTTTGAAAGAGATCCTTGCAATGACTATTGCAGTTTGAGCAGCCTGGGCATTTTGACAGTTCTTCCTGTTCATAAAC
>NW_022972273.1:0-229 GCF_012274545.1 Fukomys damarensis
AAGTAAAGCTGGTTCTCTATTCATCCAGCTTTTTCTCATTAACTTGTAAATAATTAAAATAAGTAACTGTGTAACATGCCAGAAAAGCGGAGGAATGGAAGGAAGCTTGGCTTATGCATGAAAAGCAAAGGCAGGATGCATTTGGTGAACTTTATGTGTTGGGCTCCAGTACCAGGGAATCATGCCTCTTGGGTAGCTATTTTCAGTCACATTCTCTGTAACTGACCAC
>NW_022972274.1:0-245 GCF_012274545.1 Fukomys damarensis
CAGCACAAAGTGAAGCCAGCCGCTGGGCTGCCCTGACTTTATCCGGACCAGCAAAGCTCAGCCTAGCCAAGAGCGACGGTCACCTGAGGGGCCTCTCAAAAAAAATACTGATGCTTAAGTTCGCCTCTAGAGATCATGATATAATTGGCTTGGGATGGGCCTCAGATACTGCATTTTTTAAAAAATGCTCCCCAGAATTGGGCTTAATCGTGACACCTGTAACCCCAGCATTCTGGGAGGCTGAG
>NW_022972275.1:0-216 GCF_012274545.1 Fukomys damarensis
TGCTTGAGTGTAATCCTATGGGATGGGTCATTCTCTGCATGGGTGGCCTTTACTCCAAAGAAAATGCTCTTACTGAGGCTTTCTTGCATCCCTTGACACTGCCCTCAGCTTGTAAAGGTCCAATATCTTGTGTAGCATTTGCTGTAGTTTCTAAAACAGAACTGCTTTCCCTGCTGCCTGCTTCTCAGAGAGGTCCCTTTCTGTGTTTCCTTCTCT
>NW_022972276.1:0-220 GCF_012274545.1 Fukomys damarensis
ACTGAATGATTCAATAATATGCAATTTGTTTGAAATACAGATAATGTGCCCAAAGTCTTTGCTATTACCTCAAGGAATGTTTGTCTATACTAGTATTTACCTAGCTGTTTTCTTAGCATTAAACATAATGTATTCAACACATGATAGGATAAGCATGCAAATTTTCTTCATTCTTTAATTAGTCCTAAATTCAACCATGGTGTATGAAGTCAAGACACTA
>NW_022972277.1:0-503 GCF_012274545.1 Fukomys damarensis
GTGCCAAAGATTAAAACTAGATCCCTGTCTTTCACCATGTCCTAAACTAAAATCCAAGTGGAGCAAAGATATAACCATCAAAACAGAAAAACTGAACTTACTGGAAAGTAAATTAGGTTTAACTCTCTTAGTTCTCAAAGACATTGGCATAGGAGGAGACTTTATGATCAAAATCCTCAGCAGCAGGAGAGCTTTCACAAAGAATAAACAACCAGGATCTCATTGTATTAAAAAGTTTTTGCAATGCAGGGGAAATCACCAATAGAGTTCAGAGACAACCTACAATGTGGGAAAAAATTTTACCAGGTGCTTCTCAGACAAAGGACTACTATCTAGAATATATAAAGAAGTAAAAAAAAATCAGGCCCCCGAAATATAAAGATACAATTCAAAGATGGGCATCGGAAATGAACAGACATTTCTTAGACAAAGAAGTAAAGGTGGCAAATAAATATATGAAAAAATGATCAGCATCACTGGTCATTTGAGAGATACAGATGAAA
>NW_022972278.1:0-282 GCF_012274545.1 Fukomys damarensis
AATTTTGAACTTAATCTGAGCAATGCATGATAAGCAAAATAAAGACCATTAGTTAGGAAAAAAATCATGTTATATTTTTTGATTCTATGAAAAGCCATTTTCATTGGCATTCGGGGGCAGGCTTGAAGTAAGATGAAGAAGGAGCAAGGTGATAACTTTGTGTGGTAATTTTTGTCATTCATTTAGAGAGAATTGTGAGGCTACTAAACTATTTTATCTGGAAAAGACACATGATCGAATTTGTATTTTTAAAAGCTAAGTCGGGCAGCAGTGGGAAGAATC
>NW_022972279.1:0-216 GCF_012274545.1 Fukomys damarensis
CATGGGAAGTGAGGACGACACTCGGGTGATGGTGCAGCTTGGAGAGATGTTGTTCTGTCTGACTTCCCGGTGCCCAGAGGAGTTTGAATCTTATGGCTGTTACTGCGGCCGAGAAGGAGGAGGCGAGCCAAGGGATGCCTTGGACAGGTATGGCTGGGTGAGAGTGGCTTTTCAGTGGTGCCGACACTGCCTGCAAATGCAGAGCCCTGGTCTCCA
>NW_022972280.1:0-249 GCF_012274545.1 Fukomys damarensis
TCAGTGGGAGAAGTGAAATCTAACTGTCTATGATCTAGATTTTGTGGCTTTAACTCCTGTAGCTTCGCGTTTCATTAACATATACATTGCAGTGTATGATAGCCAAGTTGCTATAGTCTGAATATTATGGTAACATATAATATAGTAAGATTATAAGGCCTACCGCAAGGGATATTTTTCCATTAATAACAGTATATTTTGTGCAAACCATAGAACATCAGTTAGTGTTCTGAGCATTCTTCCAGGAGG
>NW_022972281.1:0-840 GCF_012274545.1 Fukomys damarensis
CTCCCTTATCTTCTCTTTAAAATGGGAATGTTTCCCCTGTGCCTTTGTTCCTTGGGATTATGTAATGTGGCTTTTGTTTTGTTTTGTTTTGTTTTTTACAGTTTCACAGCTCAAAGTATATGTTGGGTCTCAGAAGAGACTGTGAACCTGGACTTTTGAAAAATGCTGGAATTGTTGAGACTCTGGGGGAAGGGGTTGTTGCATTTTGGGTTGTGTATATAAGATACATCATGGTAGGTGGATGTAAGATAGTACAAGCACTCTGGAAAACAGTTGGGAATTTTCTCACAAAGTTGAGCATAGTCTTATCATTGATCTAGCAATATTCTCTCCTAGGCATTTAACAAATTTTAAAATGTATGTCTACATAAAAATCTTCACATAAATGTTTATAGCAATTTTATTCCTCATCACCAAAAAACTTTTAGCAAAAGATGCCCTCCAACAAATGAACAGATGAACTCTTGAACATCCATACATGGAAAGTTACTCAATGAAAAAACGAAATGAGAGATTAAACCAAGAAAAGATATGAAGGAACCTTGCATACATACTGGTAAGTACCAAACGTCGGTTTGAAAAGAACTACAGACTGACGGATTCCATTCTAAAAAAGATAAGACTCCAGAGACAGCAAAAGCTATCAGTGGCTTCTGGAAATCTAAGGAAAGGAGAAAGATGAAAGATGAAGTACAGAAATGTGCAGAGTGCTGAAACCATTAGTATAATATCTTAATGGTGAGTGAATATATGATATTATGCTCTTGTCAAAATCAATAGAACTTTACATCCAAAGGGTGAAAAATGAATGACTGCAAAATGTTTTTAAGTCTAGTGAAG
>NW_022972282.1:0-236 GCF_012274545.1 Fukomys damarensis
GGAGTTCAGGTGGATGCTCAGGCATGACTGAGGAGGTGGATGAGCACAGAGAATGCTAGATGCTGATGTAAAGTCAAAGTGATGATTCTTTCGACACAGCACCACAGCCACAGGACAGTGCTGGTACAAAGAGGGAGATATGTCAAAGGTGAGGATTGCAAATTAAACCTCATAGAGGCCAGGCAGAAAGGCAGGTAGGCAGAAATTAAGGAGTCTTACCCTTGGGCAACTTCCCA
>NW_022972283.1:0-201 GCF_012274545.1 Fukomys damarensis
TGAAGGGAAAAGAGGGAGGAGGGGAGGGAGAAAGAGTAAAGAAGGAGGAGGAGAGAGAGAGAGAGGGAGAGAGAGAGGCAGAGACGCAGAAACACACACTAAGAGTTATTCTATTCATTATTCTATTCTTTTTCCAAATGAGAAAATAGAAATTTGTTCCACCTGATTCCTCACACTCATTGAAATGGATGGTTTTGAAAA
>NW_022972284.1:0-209 GCF_012274545.1 Fukomys damarensis
TATATATATATATAAAAAGACTAATAATAGCAGTATGTTACGCATCGGTAGCAGCAACAGCTTTTCCAGGTTCTGCAGTCATCTGAACAAAACTATAGACATTCAGTACATTCCATTAAAACAAAACAAAACAAAGCAAAACAAAAAAAAAAAGAAAAGAATAATATCCAGAAAATAGCAAAGTTCTGTTGCTGTTGTGGTACCTGGCA
>NW_022972285.1:0-312 GCF_012274545.1 Fukomys damarensis
TTTCACTACCAGCTGCCTTTGGTTCTGCATGCCCACAGCTCTGGAACCATCTCCCAAAACCAGCGTGGTCTTTAGGAGGCAGGAGAAGGGAAGCTGGGTGGGGCAAGACCAATGTTTTCTTGAGGGCAGAGGGGAGGAGATAGCTGTGACAATAAGCTTCATCTCCGTCACAGTGGGGATATGTCATACATAAGGCGATGTCTACGTAAACGTTCCTCCAGCGCCGAGATACTGTGATTGTATGAATTTTAGAATTTAGGACTTGATAGTACGTATACCTTAGGGAGTAAGGGACAGCCTCCTATGAGTGAT
>NW_022972286.1:0-216 GCF_012274545.1 Fukomys damarensis
CCCTGCAATAATTATGACTTTTCCATAGTCAGATAAGGGGAGCAAGTGATGTTTGAAAAGGAGTGAGAAAATTATTATTTCCTAATCTTAACTTTTTATAGAAGAATTTTTTGTTTTCTTTGCGTGTGTGTGTGTGTGTGTGCGCGCGCACGCGTATGTGTGTGGGAGAGAGATAGAAATATATAGAAAGAGCCTTTAGTAAGCTTTTCAGGCCTA
>NW_022972287.1:0-455 GCF_012274545.1 Fukomys damarensis
TCACAGAAACTGGAAAGTTGTATTATACCTAACAGGATCACAGCATCAAAATAGCAATAAAAATCCAAGCACATTTTAATATTTTCTCACATCAGCCGGAACAGTTTGCACCTTTTGTAAGCATAATCTCTGTCACAAATAACACACATAGTATGAGAAACACAAGCATGTGCTAATATAAGTAACTGCTTTCCTTGTATTTATGTGCTGACAAACTGCACTTTAACCGTTCTTAGGCTACCTAACCCATGTACTTGACTAAATTTCAACATTACTCACATGTAGCAGTTATATTCATTAAAAATAGAGCTTATTTTACAAAAGATACATAAACATTACATAAATAGTGAAACATACAATTCAAGAGTTCAGTGTATCATCTATTCATCCTGCAGGAAGAGTCCATCAACTGAGTAATTTTAATTGTTATATACAAATAATACAATTTTTCAGAA
>NW_022972288.1:0-214 GCF_012274545.1 Fukomys damarensis
ACCCCATAAGAATAAAAGTGTGCTGGTAAGCATACATGCAAGAGTGTGCACCCATGTTCATAGCGGCATAGTTTGTAATAACTCAAACTTGGAAACAGCCCAATTGCCCATCAATTAGAGACTGGATAAAGACGTGCTATTTTTTAAAAATAAAATGGAGTACTACTCAGCCATAAAGAATGAGAACTAGAGACATGTATAGCTAAATGGATGC
>NW_022972289.1:0-207 GCF_012274545.1 Fukomys damarensis
CCTGTGTCAGCAGCCTTTGTGATGGTAGTGAACCATCAGTCTCATACTTCAGGCTCTTGTGCTGTTCCTTCTGTGTGAGTGTAGGATGAATCAGCAGGCTCACTTCTGTAGAGTATGGAATGTGAGGAATCCCGAGATGTCACTTGCTTAATGACCGTGTCGCTATGGTTTAGATCTAGAACATCCTATGAAGAGGCTCGTGTGTTC
>NW_022972290.1:0-273 GCF_012274545.1 Fukomys damarensis
ATCTCACATTACTCTACATGTGTGTGTCTGCTGTGTCATTGCCTCCTGTTACTACATTGTCCTACTCACTGTGACTTCGTATTACATTTTCAGAAGGGGAAATATGAAATCTCCAATTCTGTCCTTCTCTTTCAGATTTTCTAGGATTATGCTGGGTTCCTTTTTTTTTTCAAATTCAGAAATTTTTTTTGTTGTGTACATTTATTTTTAAAAATAATTTTATTACTGCATTTAATGTATGTCATATAATGACATTCATTGTTGGAAATTTGT
>NW_022972291.1:0-1693 GCF_012274545.1 Fukomys damarensis
TAGGAAACTCACCATCAGTTGGCACTTTGAGCTCTAAGTCCATCTGGTGACATTTACTTGTCATGATCATCATTTCACTGCGTCTCGAAGGTTCACCAGGACTTACAGTTTTATCCAGTGGGAAAGTTAAGGTTGCATGTCCTCATTCCATTTAATGGGAACTCAAACCTCAAGAGAGTATAACCTTTACATTTCACAGCTCTTTACATTTTTCACATCTCTATACAAGGCTCTCCCAGACATCCATACTTTTGTGGGAAGTGATTATGGGGACATCATTGATCTTTGAGAAAAGGCCACCCTTTTAGAAACAGGACTGATTAGTCCTTCTTCAAGATCCTCTGGTGGAGAAATTCAACTGTAGAGGATATAGAGCACTCCAAGTAGTTTACACTTAATCCATAGCTCCCTACTGACATGTTTTTTGGTAGTGGTAGTGGTGATGTTTGCTTTCTCAGGTAAGATGAATAGAACTCAAAGCTGAATACACCCTGACACATTTTATGTTGAATATCCTTTTGTAGCTATATCAAAATTTATTTATACTCCCAAGTCCAAATGAAAAAGCATGGAACTATCTCTTTTGCTCACAGGTACCTATTTTTAAAGCTGCACTGCTACATTCAATAATTCTCCAGTCATCATTTCATATTTTTCTAATATATGAATTAAGTGTTAAAAATCACTTTGATTTTACACATTTTAAACATTAAAATATGCTACATCATTTCCTCCCATTTTCTATTCCTTAAAAATAACAGTTTTTGAGAATTTATATTTTTCACCAACACTTTTTTCTGCTTAAATTCTGTACCGACAGGTTTGTTGCCACCTGTGAAACTATTTCAACAGCCTATGTCCTTTTTAAATCTATTGTTCTAGTGGAATCATAAATAAGAGTATTCTATAAATATGGAAGTACTAATAATCCAACTGATATGAGACCCATGAGACAAAGAAAATAAACATTTGAAATGTGATTAGCATGACAGAGGAACCAAAGTTCAAGTTTTATTTGATATTAAATGATTTTATTTAAAAATATGTTTGTTAGCTATCATATTGTATGGCAAGATACTAACCTATGAGTCACTTAAAATAGCATTTTTGTCCTTCATTTCTTTATATCTGTTACCTGTAATAGGACAGTTTTGATTGTGCTATGGTAATAAACATTAATGCTGCGGAGGATTTAGCTCAGTAATTCTGCCAGCCTCTTTGCAAGTACAAGGACCCGAGTTCGATCACCGGTACCAAAAAATTTTTTTAAATTAAAAAGTAAACATTAATGCTGCATCGGTGTTTTAACATTACAGACCTTATCCCTTGCTCATCATACTTGTCCAGTGTAGGTTAGTGGGAAGTTTTCTAATCACCATTAATCATAGTCTCAAGCTGATGGGAAATCCAACACTTGCAGTTGAGTCATTTAGAACCTAAGATCTTTATAGTTGGCCTACTGGAATGAAGTGTATATAAAAATTAAAACCATCTAACCTGTGTTTCACCAAAATTCTGTTCACTAGGAGAAGTCACAGAGCTTCCATTAAACAAAGAGGCTGGGACATGTGGAGGAATACATTGGCATATGTAATTAGTAATTATCTCCGCCAGGATGTTTGTCAAACGTTGAATTAAGGAAGATATTGTTTGGTATACAACAGTAGAAAATTCCGTAGAAATTAAAAAAAAA
>NW_022972292.1:0-270 GCF_012274545.1 Fukomys damarensis
ATATAGACAGTTGTAACTGGTTAAAATTGAGCACATAACACAATAGCATATTTAGAATTTAACCCTTTGATGATAACCAATGTAAACATTCTATAACAACATATTTGGCCATATTTATTGGGGGTATATCTTTTCAGAAGGCATTAGTGAATAAAGACCAGAATAAATTTTTTTTCAGTAGTTGTCTTTTTTGCTATTAACAGTTTGTCTAGATCTGAGTTTATACCTAATTATCTTGACAAAATTTTAACTTATAAAACCAGGTTATAG
>NW_022972293.1:0-642 GCF_012274545.1 Fukomys damarensis
TGTGGACATTGTAGCTGAGACTGACTCTTCACAGGCTCAAACCCAGGTTTCATATGCTTAGCTCAGTGCCTGCTACAACAGAGTAACCAAAACACAGAGATCATCTGAACTTTTTAGAAAAACTACGTTAAAGAGTATTTGTGGCTGTCCTTACAGATCCAGCACATGTACCGCTGTGCTCGTGTCCAGGGCCTGGACACCAGTGAGGGGCTACTGCTTTTCGGTAAAGAGCATTTTTATGTGATTGATGGATTTACCATGACGGCAACCAGGGAAATACGCGATATTGAAACCTTACCTCCAAAGTAAGTAAAGGAATGAAAAGGCACAAAGTACAGCAATCTTTAGAAGACAAAATATGTTTGCATAATTTCTTTTTAATCCAAAACTACGCCTAGGCAACATTATCTCATGCATAGTCCCTATGTGTCTGCAATGACATATTCATAAGGGTGACACTGTTACGTTAATGTAATAAAGAAAAAGCTGACTTGCTTACCAAAGTGAAAGCTAAGTTTTATTTCTATGAATTAACCAAATTATTTATATTAAAGTATGTGTCATAACAGATCAGTAAGTATCACAGTGGTAGAGAAATGTGCAGATTTGCTGCACAACACTCTTAAAAACAGGAGTTCCCAT
>NW_022972294.1:0-302 GCF_012274545.1 Fukomys damarensis
GGAAGTCGCCTACCGGGTAGTTTGCCTGTGCGAGGGAAGGTGAGGGCAGCACCTTTCACAAAGTTGGAATGCACTGGGTATTTCCAAGGACCCGCGCAACGCATGGCCTTCCCCTTGCGTAGTGCCGGGCCAGCGAGTAGGGTGAGAGCTCGATGATGGGGACGGGACACGCTCCCCACTCCACTCCCCGCGTCGCGTCTTCTACACTTCGGGGGGCGCGGGGCACCCGTTCATGCGAACTTCAGTGTTCGGAATGACGTAGGAAGGGAAGTCCCTCCACCCGGGCTCAGGCTGAGGGTGAG
>NW_022972295.1:0-210 GCF_012274545.1 Fukomys damarensis
CACACAGCAGAGCTTGGCAGTGGACGGTGGGCTCATGATCCAGAATGGAGTTCAAGATCAAGCGAGTCAGAGAAGGTTAGGTGACATCGCGGTGGGGGGGGTTCTCCCAGCACTGGGGGCCACAGCAAAGCCTCTCCTGGCAGAGACCTTGGGCTCAGCCCTGGTTAGAGAGGTGGAGCCATGACAGGAGTTGACCCCAGATTCATGGGT
>NW_022972296.1:0-347 GCF_012274545.1 Fukomys damarensis
CACTCTGGAAAGTGAGGGGACGGATCGAGTTGAGCCCAACCTTGGAAATGAGGTGACTTTAGTTAGCTCTGTGTAAATAAATAAATAAATGGGACTAGACCTCAGTACGAAGTCTCTGGATTCGAGATCCAGTATTGCAATATATGTATATTATGTATGTATAGATAGATAGATAGATAGATAGATAGATAGATAGATAGATAGAAATCTATCTATCTATATATATCTTACAAATATATGCATTATTCTTTACTTAAAAAGAGAAATGAAGCGTGTTCAAGAGGAAAAAAAATTTAGGAAATTGAAAAACAATTCAAAGCCCTGAAATCAAAATATTTTTGAGTCAG
>NW_022972297.1:0-221 GCF_012274545.1 Fukomys damarensis
AAAGGAGGAATTGAACTAGACAGGTTGAAAAAAAATTAAATATAGCATAAAATATGAATTTTGAAGAAAGTATATTCTCTTCCTTCCAGTGACAGAGAATGCAAAAATCATAAGTGTGAAAAATTTGACATGTATAACTATGAAAGAACCATGGAGATTCTTTAATCTAAAAAGTATATTATATTTGGAATTGCTTACAGGTAATGAAAAAAATGTAAATA
>NW_022972298.1:0-261 GCF_012274545.1 Fukomys damarensis
GGGCCCCCTTGTCCTGTACACGGCCTCTGCTGTTTTTTGTTTTTTGGGTTTTTTTGTAAAAGCACTGTAATCGCCGCATAAAGCACCCCCCACTCCCATACACTTGTTTTCATTTTCTTGGGCTACTTTCATGTGCTGATCTACATTTTACACATTTGTCAGTATAGCAAAGAAGTCTACATGTTTTCAACTTTCTAGCAAACCCTCCTGCAGTTGTTAAAATACATTGCCACAATAAACGGGTTAAATGCATAAAATGCT
>NW_022972299.1:0-1626 GCF_012274545.1 Fukomys damarensis
TAGCAATCTGAGAGTTAATATTCAAGAATCATAATGAAGTTTAAATATAACACAGTGCAAATGCTCTGTTCTGATAAGGCTTATTATTTTCAATAAATGGAATGAAGGATCAGCCTTGGTCTCAATTCATAAAAACTATCTATTGCACTGACAGTTCAACAAAAATGGCCCACAAATTGATGATTGTGTTTCCAATGAAAGATATAAATGGGACACTGATTAACTATATGGACCATTAATTAGTTTCATGAACCCAAATGTAACACATACACACACACCTGTTAATATAACCTATTGCTCAACAAAGGAATTGAGAACTGTTCATATTTCAGTATTTCCTAGTGTATGGAGTATCTTACCATTCTGATAACAAAAATGAAAGTATTAATACCATGTGTAGCTACTGGTGGTGAGGTCTCAAATACTGACAAACTTCAGCAGCTTTCTGCTCTGCAAGTGTCTGGAAGGATGGGATCTTATTTCTATTTTCTGGATATTCAGGGTTTAATTTAAAGTAACCCTTAGAATAGCATTGGCTTTTTTATATATATTTGAATGCTTACCATCAAAAATAAATGGTCATGGAAACTCAACAGCAGATCAATCTCTATCCTTGACTATTTCAAAAACATCATCTGGATATATATCCTTTCCTACTTACCTGTGGTCTGTTCCTCACCCTTTTTATCACTCATCCCTGATTCTCCTCAATATTTGAGTTATTGGCTCATTCTTATTTAGATCTGATTCATTCTAAGCTGTAACTACACAGACATTCTGATGTCAGTTATGAAAGGGTCTTGTACTTTCATTTACTTATGGATGTCTTCTTGGTATCATTGTCTCTGCTGTACTTTCTTTGAATTTCACCATGCCTTTACCTATGAACTGTAATCTTATTAAATTCCAGAGACTGCAGTAGTTAGCATTTGCCCTTAAATTCTAATCAGCCTGATCACTCCCAGGGTCTCTGAAATAAGAGTACCAGTTCTCAACTAACTATAGTCCTGTGCTTGATTTGATTTTTTTCTTAGTAATTACCTGTTGGATTTGCAGAATGTTTATATAATTAAGGCTCAACTTACTAGTTACCATTTAAGGTATCTCAAATTCTGCCCTTTAACACACACCAATTTTATTACTTTAGATTAAATACTTTAGACGGTACCATTTTCAGCTCTTATGTAGATTGTGCCTCATCTTTTTTTTAAATCCTGTGTCATAGTGGGATTTGTAAGCATATTAGCCACTCTATTTTGTAACAGAAATGTAAGAACACAAACCCGACTACCAAAAGAAATACTTGTACAGTATTTTTCAAGAGAAATGTAAATAATCAAAAATTTTGCTCAATTTTTAATTCATCTTCTATACCTTGAAGTACATTTACCTAAAAAGGAATCAACTTATAATATTTAATATAGTATTATAGAAATATGAATTTGTGGCCAATATTGAATTCCTATATTCTAAAATAAATGACTATGGGCTGAAGATTTAGCTCAGCGGTTCGGTGGCCTGCCTTGCAAGCGCAAGGACCCGAGTTCATTCCCTGGTACCAAAATAAATAAATAAATAAATTAATTAATTAAATAAAATAAAAAATAAGTGACTATATCATTAAGC
>NW_022972300.1:0-1283 GCF_012274545.1 Fukomys damarensis
AGGTGGCTGGGATTGGTTCATGGTGCAGTAGTACTAGGCTCGAGGGCACTAGGATTAAGGATGTGAGCACCGCCCGCCCTAAGGAGCCTAGATAAAGTATAAGAGGCAGAAGGAGCTGTGGCGGTCCCTCATTGCTTTCTCTGTCTTTGCCTGCAGTGAGCTGTGTCTCCTCTGTGGTGCCCCTCGTGTGCCATCCTGCCAGCGGACTACAGACTAAATCCTCTACAAACTGCAAACCAAATACAAATTTTCTCCCTTAACTTGTGGGTGTCGGGTATTTTGTTTCATCAATGAAAAAAGTAACTAGGACAATCTTCTTTATATATTTTGTGGTTATTGCTTTTGCCTCTAAATTTCACTTGAAGGTTAGGTATTCATAGTAATGCAAAAATTGCTTTCACATGCAGTTTTGGGTAAGCCAATGGTACACTTAAAAAACAAAAAACTATGCCAAATAGGCTTTTTTCTATAATCACAGAGCCTCAGCTAAGAAAACAATCAGCTGGGTCTTTTTGTTTCTCCTATTGATATATTGTTAAAGAACCTTGCTAGTGACAGTATTATTCTAGTTTGGGTTTTTTTGTTGTTGTTTTTTGTTTTGGTACCGGCGATCAAACTCAGGTCCTTGCACTTGCAAGGCAGGTGATGGAACCACTGAGCTAAATCCCCGGCCCGACAGTATTATTCTAAAGGAAAAGCAAGGAGAGAGGAAGGGGAGAGAAAAGAAGGAGGGAGGGAAGGAGAGAAGAGGGAGGAAGAGAGAGTAGAAATAGAAAATAAAGCGTAGTCACTTGTCACTTACCAGGACCATTTTGCCATCCTTAATTTCTCTCACAAATTTTGTTTCCTTGCCGTCCCATTTCTGTGTGTGAATGAGTTTGTCTCCATCCAGGCAGACAAGAGACTGAGCCAAACACAGAATATGACAATAGGAACAAGTCAGCCTTCTGGTGGGGAAGTCACATGAGGAGCTGAGGGGGAACTGCCTAGTTGAATAAACTGTCACCAACTGCACCCTCTGAGTTCTTTACCTTCTGTCCCTTCAGGGTCATCATATAAGTGCCACTCTCTCATAATCTGACTGAAATGTGCACGTCACATATTAGAAATTAAAAGCCTGAACTAGGGCTTTCCAGTCGTCACCCGTCCGGTTGAAGCAAAGTCTGAGGAGGCAAACTAGCCAGAAAACCTGAGGTAATCAGGAGGTAAATAAGGCACCGTCTGTCACAAGAATGCCGCCTGACACCTCATGGAATGCAAGCTTGATACACAATGTGAAAAGC
>NW_022972301.1:0-253 GCF_012274545.1 Fukomys damarensis
CCCAGGTTCAGGGTCAAGTGGAGTGCGTTCCACGTGACCCCTGTTGCAGGCTTTTCTGCTTTTATGAAAGGGAAACCTGGCATCTGAGGGGCAGGCAGGCAGCAAGCTCTGATGAGGTGAGTGCGCAGAGTCAAGATCACCTGAACAAACGGGCTTGTACAACAGCCTTGTATCTGTATTCCAGATTCATTGACTGCAGCAAGTCATTTCTAAGGACCTACTGTTGCAGCGCAGTGTTCTGGGTGCTTGGGAA
>NW_022972302.1:0-204 GCF_012274545.1 Fukomys damarensis
TGTCTCCAGAGTATTTCTTCCAGCACACAGAACACGCCCTTGTGTTTTCATTATTTTCTGCCAACTGTGTCACTCACTTTCTGAGAGAAGTATCTACCATTAATAAAAAGATAAAAAGTATTTTCTTTCCATTGTGCTTTCCCCCCCCAGACTTCTCAATATTTAATTTAAAAAGGGCAAAAGTTGAGATCACTTTAAAAAACA
>NW_022972303.1:0-242 GCF_012274545.1 Fukomys damarensis
CCGGGGATTTAGATCAGTGGTTCTGCCGCCTGCCTTGCAAGTGTAAGGTCCTGAGTTCAATCCCTGGTACTAAAACAAAACAAACAAACAAACAAAAAACAGCTGTGTTTTACATAGAAGAAACGACATAAATTAGTCATTTTGTGCATTAATTGCCCAAAGTCATTGTTATAAATTATAGCAGTCTAACACTATACCAAATGGCCTCAAGTTGTGCTTATGAATTGATTTTATGTCTGCTT
>NW_022972304.1:0-355 GCF_012274545.1 Fukomys damarensis
TTAGTGGTCAATGACTATAACTTTTGACAACTGCCAGAAATCTGTAGTAGTACTAACAGTAAAACACTCTAGATGCTTTAGGGTCACAAAGGGTGCCAAAGGGAAAGCAGGAGATGAGACGGTAGCCTGCAGGGAAGGAAGGAAGCTAGATGTCAGGGCTGCACAAACAAAACTACAAAGCTCACTGCGTCCAGAAGCTCCACGCGTCTCCAGCTTCCTCATGGCTCACTGTTACACCTCTCCTACTGGTCCTCTCATTACAAACCACAGTAATATTTCAAGTCAAAAAGAAACAAAGATGGCAACAGTAAGATCCGAAGCCCCGAGGTGCCAAGAATGAATTATGGATGTGACA
>NW_022972305.1:0-227 GCF_012274545.1 Fukomys damarensis
ACTCCCACCAAGGGTGATTGTGAGATTTAGGTGACACCACAGATAATCCTGGCTCATTTCATTCGTGTTTCCGAAAGTTTAGCCTGGGCCGGGCGCAGTCCAAGATCTGGAAGTGGAATGACAGATGAGACAACATGGCCTTCCCTGGAGCGTTCACAGTCCAGAGGGGGTGCAGAAGGGAGAGAGAGTAATGAACGTCCTGCAATGACATTTTCTAAGAGAACAGG
>NW_022972306.1:0-206 GCF_012274545.1 Fukomys damarensis
TCTCTAAAAATAAATTCAATTAAAATAGGAACTGGAAAATCAAACTATTTATGGCTTGAAAAGGTAACAAGAGGAGAAATGTAACAAAAGTTATAAAACCATCCCAGATCATGTGGAGAATGTGTGTGCGTACTTGTGTGTGGCACGTGAGTGTGTGTGTTACAGAGAGAGAGAGAAGGGGGAGAAAGGGGGGAGGGGGAGGGAGG
>NW_022972307.1:0-336 GCF_012274545.1 Fukomys damarensis
ATGCTGAAGATGGCATTGCAGGAAGAGAAAGTTATGGATTCACTCTAGGATCTAGTTGTGTTTTAAATTGCTTCAGTCGTCACTGGTGTGCTCCGCCAGCCTTGAATTTGTAGTGAAATCTTGGTACACAAGGCCACAATCATGTAGGAAGTGTTGGGTCCTTGGAATGGCTGGAAACAAGGACTGTGCTACTAGTTGGAGGCTCCTGCGATGTGAAGTGGTAAAGGGGCCAAATCCTGGGCCATGGGGCATCATTGCAGCTCCAACTTTTGTGAAGGTCCTCCCGCAATTCGTATAGCCTACGTGAGCAGGACACTGTTTCTCAGGTGAGGGACC
>NW_022972308.1:0-218 GCF_012274545.1 Fukomys damarensis
CTGGCCAGCGTGTAGGGTTAGAGCTCAATGAAGGGGATGGGACAGGCTCCCCGCTCCACTCCCGGTGTGGTGTCGTCTACAATGAAGGGGACGGGGGGCTCCTGTTCATTGGACCTTCCGTGTCCAGAATGATATAAGAAGGTAAGTCCCTCCTATGGGGTGAGGCTAAGGATTAGGGTTTGGAATGGCATTCCCGTGAGTGGTAGCCTCGGAATTTC
>NW_022972309.1:0-280 GCF_012274545.1 Fukomys damarensis
CTTTGGTTTCAAAGGGCTAATCGGAGAAAGAATCTGTTCACGGCAAAAAGTGTAGTTTCATCCACACAAGCTTTCTAGAGAGTTCGTTTGTGTTCTAACCTCACACTGAACCTATCTCAAAGTATGCAGAGTTCTGGAGGCATGTACCCACTCAGAGCTGCCAGGCAATCTTTTACAACTTAAGGGCTTTTCTGGTATAAGCGGCTCAATACAGTGTTTCAGCTTTTGCCAGGCTTAGACCTACAAACAAAAAGGAATACAGGTGTACTCCTTGTAAGAT
>NW_022972310.1:0-905 GCF_012274545.1 Fukomys damarensis
TGTGTGTGTGTGTGTGTGTGTGTGTGTTGTGTGATATTAGGGATCAAAACCAGGGCCTCGTGCATGCTAATCACATAGTCTGCCACTGAGATTGTCTTCAAGATTTTAAACTTCATTTGTTTGGGCCGGGGATTTAGCTCAGTGGTTCCGCTGCCTGCCTTATAAACACAAGGTCCCAAATTCAATCTCCGGTACCAAAATAAATAAACTTCATTTGTTTTAAATTATCCACACACCATTCACATGTCCTAATAAATATCACTTATTCAGTTGATGTTTTGACTGATGTTTATCCATAAATTATATATATAACATAATTGTGCAAATAATAATGAACATGGTTATATAAAGATAGCCTGTTTGTTCTTCAGTGTAACAAAAAATGTTCATTATGTGAATCATCGTCTAATTTATCTGTTGAGTCTGAGATTTTCTCATATATATGACCTTAATGAAGAGATTGAAGGTCAAATGACTCTACTGAAATGAATTTTTGAGCTAAAGTGGATCTTATCTCTGAAGAAGGTAGTGATATCGACTGTACTATAAGTGTTGAATATTCATGGGAAATAAAATCTCTGGACCTTAAAATATTTCAGCCTACATTCACATCAACAATTGGGTGGCAGGCAGAGATTCATCCATGTATTATTGTTTTTCTCACTTAATTTTTCCATGTACCTAATGGAACATATAAGTGGACCCAATCAATAAATCATTTAGACCTGTAAAATCCAGGATCCCAAAGAGGAATGCAAACATCATGTGAAACAAAGAACAATTCATTACTTATGTGTAAGAAACAAATAATAAAATATCTACTTCTGTTTTTTAATTAAAAGTTAAGTCAAAGGATAGCTAATACTAGAACATGTAGATTACTTACAAATAAATTTGCATGTGTG
>NW_022972311.1:0-203 GCF_012274545.1 Fukomys damarensis
GACAAAAAATCAACAAAAATATCGCTAACCCAAACCTTCAAACAAACGGGGATGATAAATACTGCAGTGTCCCACACAACAAGTACAGAATACATATTCTTCTCAGCAGCACATGGAATTTTCTCTAGAGTAGATCATATGCTGTCCTATAAAGCATGACTAAGTAAATGCAAAAGAATCAAAATTACACCATGCATATTTTC
>NW_022972312.1:0-483 GCF_012274545.1 Fukomys damarensis
AGTTCAAAGGCTGATGTTTTAGGGAACCTCTGTAAACAACAGAGACTTTCTTTTTCCCTTTAAACTCACTCCTTCCAAATTGATTGTCAGAATTAATAAGCATCTTGAATTTTAATTACAGAATAAATAATACTTTTAAAAATTGATAAAGTTATGTTGCTGAACATTGTACCCATTTTAGATTAATAAATAATAGAAATAATTTTTAAATTCTGCATTATTTATATACCACCTAAAGAAAAGTACAAGATTTGCAATTGACAATTCCTAGTTGTAAAGTTAATTAAATTGACTTTCCTTAATACTTATAGATGTGTTCCTTATAAAGATTAAAATTAATCAAAATTTTCTGTAAGGACTGGTTATAAAATTTATAAGAAAGCTATAAAAATGGAAAAGCAAAAACTCATTGGTTGTGTTCCAGAAGACTGGGTATTCACTGTACATTTTCCATGGTCTATCCTTATTCTTGAAAATAGACTA
>NW_022972313.1:0-215 GCF_012274545.1 Fukomys damarensis
GTTGCTGAAATTTTACCTTCATCAGATTCCCTGGAAAAGCATTTTTAGATAAAATGCAGGATGCCCAAATTTGAATTTCAGATAAACAATGTATTTTTAAAACAACTGTGCACTAAATATTGCACAGGACATAAAAATGCTAAAATTACTCTGTATTTATCTGAAATCCAAATATGCTCAGGTGTCCCACATTTTATTTACTGAATCTGGCAATA
>NW_022972314.1:0-415 GCF_012274545.1 Fukomys damarensis
GACACTCTTTGTCATTATACCCACGGGAGCCTGTCACACATATTCCGCCAAGATTACTGCTGGAATCCTTAACACTTTGATGTGTAAATTTTCTCCTCCCAAGTGAAGTTTGCAACTTTTCTCTGGGCATACTACAGTTTAACTCTTGCTCAAAGCTTGGAAATAGGAAAGGTTTATGATTGCGGGTTCCCCTCGATGAAGCTACTCAGAGGAAGTCAGTGCAAGATTTCATGAAGTGATAGGTGTATTCCTTCAGAGAGAGGTGAGGGATGCTTGCTTTCCAAAGAAAGGATCAGGAGATTTGGAAATTCTGCCTTTCCAGTCTTATCTTTGTCAACCCATGTATGTTTCTCCTGGAATTCTGGATCGCATTGTTTCTTGAACAGTGCATGTAATGTTAATATAAGACATCTCA
>NW_022972315.1:0-236 GCF_012274545.1 Fukomys damarensis
GAAAGAGAAATGTGAGCTGATTAAGAACCTGAGGAGCATCAGCGGGGGCCACCTGTGCCCTGTTCTGAAGCGCACCGTGCCCTTCGGAGTCGCCTACCACCACGGCGGCCTCACCAGCGAGGAGAGGAAGCTGCTGGAAGAGGCCTACTACGCCGGCACCCTCTGCCTTTTCACCTGCACGTCCACCCTGGCAGCAGGGGTCAACCTGCCTGCGCGGAGGTAGGGGATGAGGAGCT
>NW_022972316.1:0-259 GCF_012274545.1 Fukomys damarensis
CTGTTGTGAGGCACTTTGAGCAGAGAAGCCCTTCAGGCCTAAGGGAGTGCCTAGCAGCCCTGATTACACACAAGCCTCCAGAAATCTGTATACTTGGGGATAGCTTCAGTTTGGCGTTAGAACACAAACGCACTTTGCCGAGGGCTTCTGCCGTTTAAAGTGCAGTTCTCCCCGGGAAACAGCTTCTCTCGCGGCCTAGCCATTTAAAACGAAAGCGGTCAGTTTCATGAATGTGAAGTACTCCACAGAGAAAGGTGCT
>NW_022972317.1:0-266 GCF_012274545.1 Fukomys damarensis
TTCGCGCACCCGCCTGGTGATCTCAGGCAGGCAGGCAGCTGAAGAGACCTTCTCAAGGGTATTTGGGTCCTTACTGGGTCTGTTGTCACAAAGTCCAGGAGGTTGCGCATCTGCCGGGTGATCTTAGTCAGGCAGCTGAAGAGACCCCCTCCGTGGTCTTTGGGTGTTTACTGGGTCTGTTGTCATGCAGACCGGGAGGTTTCGCATCCGCTGGGTGTTCTCTGTCAGGCATCTGAAGAGACCCCCTCTGGGGTTTTGGGTCCTTT
>NW_022972318.1:0-217 GCF_012274545.1 Fukomys damarensis
TCCATTGTATTATAGTATTTTCTTTATGTATTCTTCAGTTGATGGATATATAGGGTACTTACACGATTTAGCTATTAGGACTTTTGTGCACCTATGAATCTGGATATGCATATACAGTAGACTTGCAAACTCATTTGGTTCCCAAGGATGGTTTAAACTAAGTCAATACACCTGAAATCTGGATGTTTATCTGGGTAAAAAATATAAATAACAAGAG
>NW_022972319.1:0-274 GCF_012274545.1 Fukomys damarensis
ACAGGGCCTTGTGAAGTTCACCGGGCTGGTCTTGATCTTGCCATCACCCTGCCTCAGCCTCTCTAGCAGCTGGGACCACAGATGCTCATCACCACAACCACTCAGCACCCTCAGTAGCAGCTGAACACCCCTCACTGAGCAGTAACAGGCGCAGAAGCATCCGTGATGGGTGTGGTGCCAGCTTTGTGTCTGGCTTTGTCCCTCGTGGCACCTGGGAGAAACTGATAATTCGTGATTTAACTAGGAGGGAACTCATTGGCTGTGAAAAGGCTGC
>NW_022972320.1:0-201 GCF_012274545.1 Fukomys damarensis
CTTTGGGGCGGAGAACAAAGCCAAGTGTGCTGTGAGGTTAGGCACGTCCAGCCCCGTTGGGGCATCAGAATGCTCCACACCTCACAGGAAGCCCTGGAATCACACTTGAAATCAGTGGGGTTGGGCAAGGGCCCCTGGTGGTGTGGGGCAGGAGGGCCCATGGCTAATCAGAAAGTGATGAGCCCATTGTAAAGATGGCCC
>NW_022972321.1:0-233 GCF_012274545.1 Fukomys damarensis
ATCAATTATATTAATACAAATACTCCTCCACTCCACCATTTTAAATCCTAGGATTGAAAGTTGTTCAATTTATAAGAAAGAGAAATAGGAATACTAAAAAGCAAACAGCAGTTTCTCTGGGAAAAAAATGAAATCCCAAAATACTACAATTAGTAGGAAAAAAATGACTTGACACTCATTTCTCAAGCATACTGTATGGAATATTAGTAAATTGTGTGTGGAAGAGAGAGGCA
>NW_022972322.1:0-210 GCF_012274545.1 Fukomys damarensis
ATATAATCTAATGAGAAATTAAACATTAACTATCTAGAGTTATTTTACATGCTTAGGAACACTGTAAGTTTTTATAGAGATATATAATGGAGGAAATTTAAATTAATTTAGATCAGGGAAGGCCTCATTGAGGAAGTGATGTATAAACTGGAGCCTGAAAATATATAGGAGTTAGCTAGATGAAAAAGTAAGGCAGAGGTGTTCTAAATG
>NW_022972323.1:0-11183 GCF_012274545.1 Fukomys damarensis
TAGGAGTCAGGTGTTGTAACTCCATTTTGTTAAGTTCCTCCACCTATTTTGGGAATCATGATTATTAGTTGAAAGTGTTGTTAATTTGTTTTTCTTGAGCCTGCTTTCTCTTGCCCGTGTGAACCCTCGTTCCCGTGGAGTGGGTGTTGAGGTTACTATGGTAATCCTAGCCCATAATAGTTCGGTCTTTTCCTTTAAAAAGCTGATGCCTGCCTGCAATAAACGTCGCCTTGATCAGACTCTTGGCGTCCTTCCTTTCTCTCTGCCCCGCTGCTCTTTCAGGTTTGAGGCACTGCGGGACAGTACTCTGCGTCGCTGGTTCGCGACACATGAGGATAAACAGTATTTTGCTTTTAGTCTCCCAGAAATCAATCAGGCTCAGCCCATGAAAAGATATCAATGGAAAGTATTACCTCAGCGAATGACCAATAGCCCTACCTTACGTCAATATTTCGTAGCTAAAGCCCTTTCTGAGGTTCAAAAAAATTGGCCCGAAGTTCAAATCCTACATTATATGGATGATCTATTGTTAGCGTGTTTAAATGAGGATGAATTATATTCTTATACTGATCTTGTGCTGAGTCTTAAAGCCGCTAACCTTAATACAGCCCCCGATAAGGTGCAATTGAATTTTCCCTATTCTTATTTAGGATTTCAATTAAATAATAGTTATATAGCCCATAATAAGGTTAGTTCTAAATGCCAATCATTTAAAAACACTTAATGATTTTCAAAAATTATTAGGAGATATTAATTGGCTACGTCCTTATTTAAAATTATCTACTCATGAATTAAAACCATTGTTTGATATTTTAATGAGAGCCTTCTCCAAATTCCCCTCGAGAGCTCACTATAGAAGCAAAGAAAGCCCTACAGACAGTTCAATTGGCAATAGAAAAACAACAAATTTCCTACATTGATTATTCTAAGCCTTTGTTCTTTGTGGTTTGTCCTCCCCAAGGAACACCAACAGGTGTGTTATGGCAAAACACACCCATTTATTGCTTCCATTTATCTACTAACTCAGGCAAGAGTGTATTGCCTTACTATGAGGCAGTTGCTAAACTTTGTGTGCAGGCTAGAAAATTTTCAAAACGTACCTTTGGATTTGAACCTCATAAAATAATAATTCCTTATGATAAAGAACAATGCAATTGGCTCTTACAGACCACAGACTTTTGGCCTTTAGCTTTTATTCAGTATTCAGGAGATACTGACAATCATTACCCTGGTGATAAGCTTATTCATTTTGCTAAAAATCAGACATTTATATTCCCAAAGGTTACCAGTTTGCAACGTTTAAAGGATGCTTTTTGAATTTTCACTGATGGATCTTCTAATGGTATGGCTGCCTTTTCCCATAATGTTCACTCCATCACATTTCAAACTATGCTTCTGCACAATTGGTGGAACTCTGTGCTATGTTAGCAGTTTTACACTGATGGATCTTCTAATGGCATTGCTGCCTTTTTCCATAACGATCAGTCCATCACATTTCACTCTCTGCCCCATCTCCACCCCGCTGCTCTTTCAGGTTTGAGACACTGCTGGACAGTGCTCTGCGTCGCCGGCTCGCGACATGCTAGTACTGGGCAGGGACGTCTCCTGCAGTGATCCTCCTGACTCAGCCTCCTCTCCTGAGTGCAGGATTACAGGTGTGTGCCGCTATGCCCAGCACTTGCAGACTTCTTAAAAGTACAATTTTTAGCTATGATTTCCTTGTCTCTTTTCTACCTTTCTTTTAATTTCTTCTACTCTGCCTCAGGCCCACAATCTGCCTTACTTAGGAAAGGCTCAGTGCCCCTCCAGGGAACTTTCCCAGTTAAATAACAATCACAGAACCAGGTAAAGCATCACAGTGGTGCCACTTAGACTAAAGCTGCAGTCACCAGCCCCCTCACCTGCTCTGCTCACAGAACTGGGTTAGAGCGAGCAGGCACATTTTCCATGGAGGCCAGGAAACTGAGGATGTGTCCCCATCTGTCTCGGGACCACAAAGGACACCACAGATCAAAGGCTGGACCTTGTTTAAAAAAAAAAAAAAGTTCCAAAAACCCCTCCCTGATGATGGGTCCGAAGTCCCTGAAATTCAAGCCCAGAGCGACTTCATAGTGCTTGTTGGCCAAGGGCAGTGTCCCCGTGCTACAGCAGAGACGGATGCCAGGCTCCTGTGCACCCAGTGGGGAAGGGCACACAGCCTGCCCTGTGCACAGGTGAATTGGCTTCTGGAGCGTAAAGCATGTGTCCAGCCCGGCTGCCTCACTGGGTCTGCAGGTGAGACAGCAGAGCTGATTGAAAGGGTGCTGACACCCATGCCTGTCCCAGAATCCATGCTGATTTCAACCACACACACCAGGAAGACTGCACATGAATCCCTAATAAGGTCTGAGTAGGGCAAAGGGCAAAGGTTGGACCAGGAGATCCAGCGCCTGTGCTCTCACCGAGTGGCCTCCTGGGTTTTTGTTCCGATACCCCAGTTCTCTTAGGACCATGGAAGGGGGCCGCCTCGGGTGCTGTCCAGACTGGAATGAGGACGGGCGGTGCCCTACCTGCACTACACCTATAGGCGCAGGGTCCCCAGCCCAGAGGCATGGTCTGGCCACCATCAGGGAGTGGGTACCAGGCCTCCCTGAGAGAGGTTAGGGCCAAGGTGGCCCCATGTCGTCCTCAGTGGCTTCCAGCTCCCTTCCTCCAGGGGCCAGAGAACTTCTTGGCCCAACACAGACGCAGAGGTGGCCCTAGGGTTAGGGACCTCAAACCACCTGCCTGGGAATCCAGAGGTGACTCAGCAGGAAAGAGCCATCTGGTGGAGCTAGGACACTGGAGCAAAGGCTAAAGGCAGAACAGGAAGTGTGGGGCAGCCGGTGAAGCCCGGATTCTCTGTGAGGCTGATTGGGGTGCAGGGCAGAGCTGGGAAGGCACTGGAGGGTGCTGGTCCCCCCCACGGGCCCAGGTGATAGGAGGGGGACAGAGGGGCATAGGAGGAGGAAGGCAACCCTGCAGCTGTCCCTCCCCTCCTCCCTTGGAAAATTCCCAGGAATCTGGACACTGGCTGCTTCCTTGGGAAAGGTGGAGGGATCACGGCCTGGATTTGCTCTAGGAAAACCCTTCACACTGAGGAGAACTCTGGCCCATGGTCTGCACCAACCAGTCCAGCCGGACAGGTCGCAGCCCTGGAGCAGTCAGCTCGGACCACTCGTTGCTAGTACCTGCTAGCTTGCCTTTTGTCCCTAATCCAACCACACTGGAAGCCACAGGAAGCCCTGCTCCCAGCCTCCCAAAGGGGACAGGCTCACCTGGCTTCCCTCCTCCGATGCCCACTGTGAAGCCTCTCCCCAAAACAAATGGCAATGGCCACAGCCTCGCCCGATGTGGCAGCCCTGCGGTATCACATGTTGTTTCTGCCTGTCCCTTCCAGGGTCAGCCCTGGGCCCTGTGTGCAGCCTGGTGGCAGTCCTGGGGCCTTGGCCTGTTCTTTCTCCTTGGGACTGTCTCAGCACCTCTGCTCCCATTTCCTGACAGTAAATGATTACTCTGTAAATTTGCAAGAGCTACAAACTTATTAGGACCTGAGCGTGACTGGGAAAAGCCACCACCCCCTCTGTGGCTGGCCTCTGTCCTGGCCCAGCTGGGCCTCGGCCTCCGCTGCTCTGTAAGGCTGGGAGGAGAGTTGGGCCCAAGCCCTCCCCTGTGGCCTGGAAAGCTGGGGTCCCTCCCACTCCACCCTGGGCCAAACCACCTTGCCAAACCAGACTGGGTGCTCTGCCTCCAGGGAGGAGGCTGGGGGAAGTGCCCTGGTGTGGAGATTCTGCCCAGTGCTTCCAACCAACAAGCTGAGCCTGGGATCACAGGAAGCAGCTCTTCAGCAACCTCATGGCCCTAGAGTGGGGTTTCCGACCCACCCCCTCACCCTGTGCTTCCCACCTCCATCCATCCTGCCTGCCCCCTGCGCCCACCCTGAGCAGGGCAGCTGGGTTAGCTGCCAAGTGGGCCTGGGCAGATCGACTGGAAATGCAGGGTGGAGAAGGGGCGGCCCTTGCTGGCCTCTAGATGGAAGACCAACTCACAGCAGTGCCCTTGGGGAAAGCTGACCACCAGATGGACACTGGAGGTGAAAGATGCACCATTACGTTTTTACCTGTAAACAATTACTACTGCAGTTATGGTGATTTTGGTTTAAGGTGTGTGTATGTTTATATCAATGTTTTGGTGGTGCTGTGGAAGGAACCCAGAGCCTCGGGCATGCTGGGCAAGAGCTCTACTGAGTCACACCCAGACCCGTTTGTTCAGAGCTGGGGATCTGCACTGCGGACTGAAGCCGGAGGCCCGGCTTGAATTTTCCATCCTCCTGAGTCAGCTCCCACAGTGCTGTGATTGCAGGCTGTACAGCTCAAGCAGTGCATTTAGATATTTATATGTAAATAACAGGACTGAGAGCTGCTTCAAATTCCTAGAGAGGGCTGAGACTCGGGGCTGTTGCAGAAGTTGGGACAGGCTGCCCCCAAGAGCCTTATTCACACAGTGGCCCCATAAACTCGTAGAGCGGTGCTATTGGCTCCCCAACACCCTGCTTGGCTCACACTGACGGCACTGCACTTCACACAGGCCTCTGCAGGGCCTGGCTCCATCTGCCCTCTGACCCTGTTTGCTCTGCAGTTCCAGGGTCTCCTGGGCCAGGCAGTGCTGGCTGGACACTAGCCAGGGTCACCACCGCCCCACAGCTGGGGGCTGGCTCCAGGGAGACCAACCTGTCCTGCCTACAGATATTCAGACCTGGGCTCCCCGCGTGCCAGGGCCTTGCTGGGAGGGGCGGCACCATGGGCCCAGGCCTCTCCACACCTCACCCCACCCCTACCCTCCCTCTGTCCTCACCTCCTTCCTCTTGTCCTCTCTGGGGGTGCAGAGAGGCCCCACTGCCACTGCACCATGAGGTGGCTGGTGGTATGGAGGGACAGACTTGGAGAGGGTCACCCAGGTCACTATCCTTTATTGGACCCATGCAGAGCTGAAGGGCAGCAGCCCTAGGGCCTGATGGAGGGCATGGTGCCCGAGCACACAAACTGGCTGCTGTGGCAGCAGTTTTTGGCTGCTAGGGGCTCTTGTGGGGTGACCACAGGCCACACCTGAAGGGGAGCCCAGCAGGACACACCACGGCCTGCCACTGCCTGTGGCTGTATTCCCAGGGACAAGGATGGGAGGGCATTAGGCAGGTGGACAGCAGCAAGCTGTGGGCACTGAGGTTTTGTCTGGCAAAGCAAATCATTAAAGCATCTGGAGCTGTACCTAGAGAGGGGTGTGAGGGGACCTGCCGCCCTGGCCCTGGCTGGTGATCTGTCACCCGTCCCCCCTCCCAGGAGCAGGCCAGGGAGGCGCTACCTCTGAGGATGCTAAAGCTGTGGTCCCTCTCGTGAGAGTAAAGTGCATGTGCTCACGAGTGTGGCAGGCAGCTGCAAGGTACACACCCCACAGTGCCCGCCAGCCAGGCCCTCGGTGGAGGTTGCTGGTAGACGGTGCTTTCATCTGCAGCACTGGCTCATGAAAGGAGCAAACCTCAGCCAGAGCCGGACACATGTCAGCCGGCCACTCCCAGCTGGGCCACCACCTGCTGGGGAGGAGTGGAGGCGGGAGGGTGGGGAGCCAGCCCAAGGGACGCTCCTGCCCTCTTCCTGAGACTGGTGCTAGGGAGGAGCAAGAAGGGGAGCACTTGGGGCAGGAAGGGGCCTGGGGAGGGGAGGCCACACCCCGCTCATCTTCAGCCCAGAGCTGGTGGCCTCAGGTGGGCACCCTGATGCCAAAGTGTTTCCGCAGCTGCTCCAGGAACACGAAGGTGAGCACAGTGTGTGGGATTAGACGAATGCCAGCGGGAAAGAGGCCCTGGGCAAGGAACCAGAGAGGGAGAAGTGAAGGGCCCAGGAGGGCACTGCCCACCACCCCAGCCCCAGCCCCCTGCTGCCCACCATACCTTGTAAAAGGCCAGTGGTCCCAGCTTGGCTGTCTCCACCGCGCAGTGAAAAACCCCCTAAAGGAGACAGAGGGAAGAGATATAGGAAGTGGCTTCTTGCTCAGGGGGACAGATGCACCCCCTTTGGTACCAGCTGGAGGCGGTGGCCCCGAGGGCTCCTGAGGTCCTCAAGGACATCAACAGGAGGCCAAATGGGCTGGGGATTTAGCTCAGTGGTGCTGCCACCTGCTCTCAAGCACAGGGACCTGAGTTCAATCCCCAGTACAAAAAAACAGTACCAAAGCGCTCAGGCTATCTTACTTGCAGGCACCCCACTTGCAGACAGCCAACCAGGGCCTTGACGGTGCACCCAGGGGCTGGGAGGCTGAACAGAACTATGACAGTCAGTAACCAGGGAGAGTCAGGGAGCAGAGCAAGGGATGGTCACAGGTACTGCGGGGATAGAGGACACCACAGAAATGGGGGAGCTACGGCCAGACACCCAGTTCAAGGGCTGCATTCCTCTGCCCAGGTGGTTCCCATTGAGCACTCCATCAATGTGCAAGGGAGATCCAGTTTGTTTATTTTTGGCTTTTTGAGACAGGGTCTCGCCATGTAGTTCAGGCTGGCCTTCAACTCACTATGTAGCCCAGGCTGGCCTCACATTTGTGATCCTCCTGCTTCAGCCTCCCAAGTGCTGGGATTACAGGCATGCACCACCACGCCCAGCAGGAAATGGGGCTTAAAGGAAGACATGGGCCTTGGAAAGGCAAAATCCTCTCCAGCTCTAGAGGGCTCCCTGGAGGAATGCAACCAGAAGGGAAGAGTGCAGAGGGAAAGCTCCATCCCGGTGTCCCCACACCCCATGGGGATTGCCCCAAGGGTACGAGGGCTCAGGGCAAGGACCCGGCAGTGGGCAGCCAGATGTCAGCACAGCCTCACCTGGTACTCGCCCTTGGAGTTCATGAGGCGGGTCTTCAGCACGTCCAGAGGCTGGCACAGGAACGTGGCACACCCGCCCTGAGGAGGCACCTGGTCACAGTGGGCCTGTGGCCCTTCCCTGCCCCCCATCCCTTCAGCTCCGAGGTGTTCCGAGGCTGCGGGCCAGGGGCAGTGGGGATAAGGGACACCAGACCTGCCTAGGCCTGGGAGGACACGCTGTCTCCTGCTGTGGTCCCCAAGAGATCGCACAGCCTCCTGCCAGCCTCCCACTGCCTCATACCTACACTCACCCGGGTGCTCTCAGCCCTCACAGCAGGGCACTCACCGCAATGAAGCTGGACACAAAGTGAGTGAGGATGTTGTCGGACAGGTACCCAGTGCTGAGGACCAGCTGCTTGGCCTGGTCATAGCAGGACAGCTGTAGGTGGACAGGGACAGCTCCAGGGAAGCAGGCAGAGGCCATGACACCACCCCACAGTGACCAAGCATCTGGACTCCATCACTGCCACACCTGCATGCGGGCAAGTCTGGAGGCCAGGCTAAGGACTGGCCGGCCAAGGTCAGACCCAGGCCGTGGCCCTGACCCACCTGTGCCTCTCCAAGGGACAGCAGGTGGCTCCCACACCCACTGCCCAGCTCTGAGGCCTGACCTGTGAGGAACCCTACCTGGCCCACAGTGACAAGGGCCCCGCGGCTGGATGCCATGGTCGCACCAGAGAATAACCTCCTCAGACCCTCTGCAAGAAGAAGGGGGAAGTCGGCACCCAGCCTAGACTCCTGTAGGGAAGGGGGTTCCCACAAAGTGCCTGCTCCTCTCACCTTCACGGGCCACGCGGTACAGGCCGTCCAGAGCATGGGCATAGCTGCCAGGGACACAGAATGGGTACATGAGCTTTACCCTGGCCACAGCCCCAGGGTCCACCCCTGTCACCGGCCATGAGCTTCTGCAGAGGCATCATAGGGACAGAGGGCTCAGGGGCCAGCAGACCCGTCCCTGGGGATGTACATGGGATCCAGGCCCTCTAGGGGGCTGCAGCTCTGGCTGGTCCTATCTGCAGGTGAAGCCTAGGCCACCCCCAGGCCCCTCAGAGCCCCATGCTGGGTGAGGCACTGCCCTCTGGGAAGGAGGGTCTGGGGAGGAAACCAGAGACTGCCCCAGGGGAGGGTCTGTCAGCTTAGGGTCAAAGAACACTGGGCATCCCTGGCAGCGGGCAGGGAGGGGCTGTCTTGGAGTGGGCATGTATGTCTCGTGCCCACTCAGCCTCTGAGGGCCCCTGACACCAGAAACAGGCCCAGGACTGTCCCTAGGTGCCGCTGGTTCCCAGCCCTCAGCCCGTCCTGGGGGACCAAGGACGACACCCCAATGACCCCGGGGCAGCCACTTACGGCATTTGTTCCTGCAGACCACCAGCCTCCCCACCCGCATTCCACACGAGCCCAAGGACATCACGGTCTGTTGCGGTCCCCCTCACATCAGCCACCCGGGGCCTCTCCTGCCCACCCCAGGGCAGCCCACTGCTCCGCTCACTTGCGTCGCTGATTCACAGACAGCTTCATGTCATTCTGCATCCTGAAACAGAAGGGCGGCCACTGGACACGCTATTCAGGGGCCTGAGGGCAGCGGGTGAGCTCAACAGGTTACCTGTTAGACGAGCCACCGGCCCTGCTCATCCCTGCCCTGTCTGCAAACCGAGAAAGCCCCTGACCTTGGGGCCAGGGCTCTACACAAACCTGACATTGACCAAGTCTGCAGGGGTCCCCACAAAGCCTCCGGTTAGACCTGTGGTGACAAATATGCAGGCACAAGTGATTCCCGGTGCTCTGGCCCTCGCCAGTCCCACCCGGCCCAGTGCTTACCGCTGATGCCTCCTAGCAGCACCTTGCTGTAGAAGGGGACAGGCCCCTGGCTGCCCTTGGTCAGGCGGTCCCGTACAGTCTCGTAGATGGCGAACCGTGTCAGGGAATAGGTCATCTGGGGAGAAGGGACCCGACTTAGGGATGGGTACGCCTCACCCCAGCCTTGGTACCGTCACCAATCACCCTGTGAACAGGGCACACCAAGGGACCACCCCAGGCCACTAGGCCAGCATGTGGCTGGGCCAACTTTCAAACTCAGGGCTGCATGGTCCGCTTTCTCCCACCTCCCCCACCACAGTTTCCCCATCTGTAAGTGGAGGTCTTGGGCCCAGCCGTAAGAAAAGAGCCAGCATCCTGGAAGGCAGGACCCTGCCCCACACCTAGACTGGGGCTATGGGGCCCAGAGGCAGAAGGAGGAGGAAGCTGCACTCCTTGGGGTGCCAGGGGCTGCATCCAGAGCATGGATCTGGGATGGCCCGTCTGAAGACGGGAAAGGGGAGAGCTCCGTGGGAGGGGGGCACACCTGTCTGCACAGCGAGGCGCTCAGGCCATTGTAGAGCGCCAGGATGCCGTCGGTGCGCACCACCTGCAGCGCCATGCCGGTCATGCGCAGCTTCACCTCCTGCTGCGTCTGCAGATGCACCTGCGGCAGGGACAGGTCACTTCTGCACACAGCCAGCCCTGCTGCCTAGGCCCAGGCCGGCAGAGACCAGGAGCGGAGCAGATGCTGCCCAGAGGCCCCACGTCCCTCTGATGAGGCCCCTGCAACAACCTATGGGCTCAGTGCCACCTGGGGACACTGAGACAGACAGGGTGGTGGAGGCTCCTCAGGGACCTGGCCAGGGACTCTGCATCCAGCCTGGAATCTGTTCCCACTCTGGTTTAAAACAGTGATAATCACTGCTCACCACCCCACCCCAGCCTTCTTCAAGGGCCAGCCCTGTGCACAAGATGGGGACAGGGGACAGCAGAGATCATAGGCTCAGCAACATGAGTGCATCTTCCTACTGTGTGAGCTGGGCAGGACAGAGAGGTGGGGCCCCGGCCAGAGTGGCCATGTGGGCACCAGCCCTTGTCCAGGTGAGGAGTGGCCAGGAGGATGAAGACAGGATGTGGGTCTGTGGGGACAGATCAAGGAGCCTCAAAATAAGTTTTTAAGGGGTTACCCAGGAGGCCCTGGTGAGCAGCCCTCAGAGAAAATCCATGGTCATCTTCCCTGAGGCTGGGCACTGTCACTGTCTGTCTTGAAGGATGGACACCTTGTTGGCCACCTTCCCTGACCGCTCAGACACTGTCCTGCAGCCAGGTGGCATCTGGCTGGGTGGGGAGGCAGTGACATCCACAGGGGCCTTAGACAGAAGTCAGCAGCAGCACTCCAGGTCACAGGCTGCAGGACTCTTGAGACCTGGGCTCCCTCAGAGACTCAGCTGGCTGGCCACAGGGTCAGAAGAGTTAGGAAAAACAGCCCGGAGGAGAGGGCTGGACTCTCTCTCCAAATCCAGCTGTGCTTTCCTGCTCACTGTGACCCCACCTCTCTGAGGCCAGAGCAGCCTCCAGGACCCTCCCAGGACAGGTGAGGTCCTGTCCCCCACATGTAACTGGGTGTCAATGCTTTTACTAATTAGAAAAGCCACTCCTGTAAAAAACAGAGGTCCTAAATGGAGGGATGAGCCTGGACCTTTCAGCAGCTGCAGGTGCCACCCCAAAGCTGGGTCAACAGCTCAGGCCATATGTGCTGAACCCCGTGGCTCTGGGTGGGGGGTGAGGGAAGGGGTGCTCAGGTAGGCTAAGCCCCGTCCACAGGCCACCGCGTGACCACAGGGCCTGCCCCTGGCAGACCGGGTAAAGCCTCAGGCCCTTCTTTGTTCTCTGTGGCGAGGCAGGGTCAGAAAATGCCCGTTGGCCTTTGGCTGGCCTCCGGAACAAGGAGCACTCTGTCTTATTTTGCCCCATGAACACTTTTCTCAAACAAATAAAGTTAAAAATGCCCATGCGCTTCCCCGGGGCCACACGCAAACAGGGTCTGCCGGCATCACACTGTGGCTGTGCCGCCCCCACATCCCTCCTGGCCTCTGACCTCCACTCCAGTTAGTGGGGCGAGCAGAGGCCAGGTCCTCATTTCCTCCCGCGTCCCCAGCCTGTCCTGGGCACCCACCACTACCTAGGGGTCCCCAGGAACCAACACCTGTGCACCCTCAGACAGGCCACCACTTTTAACCGGGCAGAGTCGTGGAATACCGGGGGAGGGGAGAATGGCTCAAAGGGGACAAGTTCAAACAGTATTAAAGCGCAGAGCCGGGCCGCTCGACCATCTGCCAAGAGGAGAGGACCAGGGGCTGCCTCGCGCGGCCTGGCCACCACCTGCGGAGGTCACCTGCACCACGAATCAGGCTTTCCGCCCGCGCCTCCTGGCGGGCGCCACAAGAGGCGCCGCAGGCCCAAG
>NW_022972324.1:0-567 GCF_012274545.1 Fukomys damarensis
CTTGCCCTTTCTTTAAAGATGTTCAAAGTTGGGTGTTCAGAAAACTACCCTTCATGAGCACCTATGCCTCGGCAGGGTGGGTCCAAGGACTGGCCCAATCAGGAGGTTTGAGAACCGGTGGAGGGGGTCATGGGGGTGTTTCAAGGGCGCCCACTCAGCTACCTTCCTTACTGGATCTGTTGGCACGCAGTCGGGGAGGTCACACACCCACCAGGTGGGCCCAAGCAGCAGCTGGAGAGACCTCCTCTGGGGTCCTTGGGTCTTTACTCAATTTTGTTTATTCTTTCAAAGAACCAACTTTTGCTTTTGATTTTATCATTCTCTTATTCTCCATTGCATTTATTTCTTCTCTGATTGATTTTCATAATTTCCATGTTTGTATGAGCTTTGGGATTTTCTTCTTCTTTTTATAGGAGTTTGAGGTTCAGCATGAGGTTCTTCATTTGAGCTAACTCTATTTTTCTAATATGGGTATACACTGCTATTAATTTTCCTGGAAAGATTCCAATATGTTTTATTGACATTGCATTTCATTGTAGAAACTGTCTGATTTTAATTTCTTCTGTG
>NW_022972325.1:0-359 GCF_012274545.1 Fukomys damarensis
TCTGAGCCACAGCGCTGACCTTCCAACACCATCACTCCAGCCCTTGAAGAGAGCTGTATCCAGATGTCTGTCAGCTGGGCAAATGAGTTCCCCTTTTTTGGTCTCAGCTGGGGCTAAGCTGGCTTTTTGTCACCTACTACCCAAAGAGTAAGTCTTAACTCCTACAGCACCTTCAGGGGGCATTGTGAGGAGGGGGCATCTAGGAGATCCTTCATCTAATTCTCCTTTGCAGGGAGGATGCTTCTTTAAGGGTACTCACATATTAATGATTTGTTTCTTCTCTTGGGAAATATATATAAAAATGTGTATATGTGTGTGTGTGTGTATATATATATGTGCGTGTGTGTGTATATACATAT
>NW_022972326.1:0-510 GCF_012274545.1 Fukomys damarensis
ATAGTGGCACAGTTTGTAACAGCTAAAACTTGGAAACAGCCCAATTGCACATCAACTGAAGAGCGGATAAAGAAGATGTGGATGTTTCTCTTTTTAATAAAACGGAGTACTACTCGGACATAAAGAATGAGAAACTAGAGACATTTATAGCTAAATGGATGCACATTGAGGCCATTCTCTTAAGTGAAATAAATAGGACACATGTATAAATACCAAATAGCTTTTCTGGTGTGAGAAACTGAAAATGTAAATAAGGATCAAAATGTGTAATGGATAAAGTGAAATAGGAAGAAAAGGTGCAAAGGAGAAGGGAAAGTGGAAGGGGTAGGGGAAAGGAAAGAAGGAAAAGGAATAAATATGAGAAAAGTAAAAAATGGAAACAAAGTCTTGGTAAATAGGGAGGAGTGGAGGGGTTGAAAGGAGGGCAGCAGAATGGGAAAAAAAATAAGAACCATGATATATTATGTAAAGCTACAAATTCCCAATGATGAATATCATTATATTGTATAC
>NW_022972327.1:0-964 GCF_012274545.1 Fukomys damarensis
GGGGAAAAGGCTGGCAACAACACAGGCATGAGCTAGGGTTGGAGGGTGCTGTGAGCTCCTTCCCGAGTGGCCCTGACCCACCCTACACCTCAGCTGAGACTTCCTCTCCTAGGTTTCCACAGACCCTGACTGTACCCTCCTGCCATCGCTCTGGCTCCCACCTGGGGTGTGGGCTGCAGCATTCAGGGCCATATTTCTAGATTTCCACTCTGATTCTGTGGGTTACAGGCCACGTTCCTCTGCCCAGCTCAGGTACAACACTGCCATGCCTTCACTGCCATGCCTGGGCTGAGTGCTCACATGCACAAGGACTCTATCTGTTATGATTTTGATCAAGAATATCCCCCATGGGACATAAGTGCTCTCAGATGGGGCTTTGGGAAGGTGATAGAATTGTGGGGCTTTACAGCTGACTTGCTGTTAGGAGGTGGAGTCTGATCAGATGAGCCAAGGCACTGGGTTGTGACCTGGAAGGGTCTATCTCTCTCTTCAGCTCCTTCCTTTTCTCTGCTTCCTGGTAACCATAACCTGAGCAGCTCTCCTTTACCCTTATGCTATGATATTTCTGCTTTGAAGCCAGCTGACCATGGACTATAGCCTTGAGCCTCCTTTAGTCTGTGGGCATTGTGTCTCCGTGATGAGAAAGTGACTGAGACAGATTTTGGTGCCAAGAGCGGAGCCGTTACTGCAAATATGCTTGATTATGTGTTTTGAAAGCTTTTGGAATTGGCTTGCAGGAGGAAAATGGAAAGATTTGGAGATGCTGGCTAGAGAACTGTGGAATGCTGGAAGCCAAGCTTGATGGGAGATTCTGGTCAGAGCTCAGAAGCCCAGCTGCTGACAGAAACACAGACAGTAAAGACAAGGTTCAAGAGGTTTCCATTGGGAATAAGGATTCCACTGGCAGTTGGATTTCAGACCATGTGTGTTTTGCTCTGGCAAAAAAAAAAAAAAAAAAAAAAAA
>NW_022972328.1:0-297 GCF_012274545.1 Fukomys damarensis
ACAAGGAAGGATCTTGCCTGGGAGAGCGTCACATTCAGGCTCATGTTTTGAAGAATCACTTTATGACCGAAGGATTGGGAGCAGAAAGACCAGGTAAGAGGCCTGCAGCAGTCCAGAGCGCAGGATAGCTGTGGTTTATAACTTACTCCAGGGTGGAGGTAATGGGCACTTCCTCACTTAAAAAGCCAGCAGCATTTGGCAGTGGATTCTATGTGTACAGAGAAGGAAATGAGGATGTGGGGATCATGAGTATTGGTTGTAAGTATTGTTAACTTTAGTAACTCTATATGTGTTAAG
>NW_022972329.1:0-434 GCF_012274545.1 Fukomys damarensis
TGTGCCAAAGGAAGGGCACCATGAGGGAAAAGTCTCCCATGCTTTCACTGAAACCAAGCAACACTTTGGTTTCTCCTGACAGCTGCTACTGACTGACACAGGAAGTGGGATGTGTTGTGTAAGGTTCCAAAATGATGCCTGAAGAGACTTAATGTTGATAACAGATAGCAAGAGGTTCATACTGACTGACACAGGTCTCACTTTAACTTGGTCTTAAACATCCAGAAGAAAAGAATAACCAAAAGAGGTATAAAATAATGCCATAGTAACAAAGCTAGATATACATATATATAAAAAAGGGCTCCAATCACTGACCCCCTTCTGGCAGGTTCCAGCTCTACCACTAGCTGACTGTGGGTATGGATCATTAAGAAGAAACTATGGTAAAATCTATAAGAGCTCAGTTAGAGTTTTATATTTCTTAGGGAAATTTG
>NW_022972330.1:0-1901 GCF_012274545.1 Fukomys damarensis
TCTTTTGTAGGAATCAAGCAGACTGGCACTGAAGTTGTGGATTACCTGGTGTCAGTTGGTATGCTCAGTGTGAGCCAATTACTGCTGATGGATAGACTGTTGAAACATCAATTGCTACTGACACATATTTTAGTGATAAACCTCACAAAAAAACATTTCACAGTGTCTATACTGAAATGGAGCAAAAGCTCTGTTGACCAGTTGAAGAGGATTAAAAAATGCAAACATCACGGAAGACACCATTTTAGCTTTAGCTAGTTCTTTGGGTGCTGCCCCACTTCAGTCCTTGTCTCCTTATTCTGGATTTACAATCAGATAATTCTGTTTCTCTGCCTCTTGCTTAGTTTTGAGCACTATCCTGGAGAATTCTATTTGTAGTCTTATCTGATGGACAGCATAAACAAAATAAAATTATTTTGGGGGTGTTGGTTTTCAGGACAACTTAGTCATAGAAACATGAACTGATGCTTTAATTGCTTACATTCCAATGAATATCATTTCCATCACTTATGGTTGGCTGTATCTTCTTGGAGACAGAATAGTTCTACAAATGTGTATGCCCCATCATTAATATTGGCTTGTTTGTATCCTGCATTTGATCTATTGCCTGAACCATGGCCATGAAGTTAGAAGCAGGTGCCACGGAGCACTACGTTATGAAATTGCTGCTTTTGCTCAATTTGATTATAGCTTCAATGTTGCCATTCAACATCTCCTAAGTCATTTTGTGTGTCTTCTGCAGCAAGGAGAGTATTCTCTTATGGCCATCAAAAACAAACAAGTGAACTGGTATTTATGCATATGTAAGGGATGAGGACTCCAACGTGGCGGGTTAGAAACAGAGGTACACGAGAATAGCTCAGAGCAGAGCCATCAGACAATGTAAATGTTGCGTAAAGGGAGAGGCACACATACTCATATAAGAAGAGTCAACTTGAAAAAGAAATCTATTTCATTGAATCAAATACTAGGGTGGTTGAGGAAGGGAGGCAGGGCTGCCACTGCTCGGCAGCTACCCCTACCCACTTTATCTAGTAATGCACCATCTTGGGAGTGGTTCTGACATCCTGAGGGGAGCAGTCAGGTCCACGAGGGAAGACTCAGAGGAGCTCCCTGCACACTCTAACTTTTACTTGGAAGAGGAAACCCAGCATTGGACATGAAAGGAGTTAGGGCCCCAGCAACTGAGGAAACACAAAGGAGAAAGGAGAGCCAATGGCACAGTTTGAAACTCTTATGTGTGATTTGCTTTGTGTTACTATTTTTATGAGAGAAAAAGAGCTCTGTTTTTTTGTTGGTGGTGGTGGTGTTTTTTTTGTTTTTGTTTTTGTATTGGAGATCAAACTCAGGACCTTGAGCTTTTGAGGCAGGTGGCAGAACCACTGAGCTAAATCCTGGCCCAAGAGCTCTGTGTTGGACAGTTTTACTAAATATATCGGGGTAATCTTACTTGGATTGAGTAATATTGGAGACCTTTGACTTTATTGTGCCTACATATTTAGGTTTAACAAGTTTTCTGCTTCTACTTCTATAAATACAGTGGACCCTTGACTTACTAACAGAATCATTCCCAAGGGCTGGTAGTAACTCAGATTGGTCAATTGCTGCCTCAGGCTCCTCCTCACAGCCTTCAAAGTCTCCCTCCTGTGTATAGGCAGATCTCAGTGTCCTTGGACAGACTTGGCTCAGGATTTCTCAATTAACCCCAACAGGAAAGGATGTTGGAATGTTCCTTCCAGAACTCTTTAAGGGTTAAATCTGTAACTGAGACCATCTATAAGCAAAAGTGTCTGGCATGTGGTGTGTAACTCAAGACTTTGTTTGTAAGTTAAAATTAAATTTCTGGTCATAACCCAAGTTATTCATATGTCAGACTTGTCATCTATTTTCTATTTTTCTAT
>NW_022972331.1:0-261 GCF_012274545.1 Fukomys damarensis
CCTCCTCCCATAGCCTGGCCAGCACCTACCACTGCACAGCCAGAAGCCCCAGAGAGGGGACACTTGGGCCACATGTGTGTGTCAGCCTTGGTGGCCAGGACCGAATGGTTCGTGTGCCCTTTCTGAAATCTCAGTCATTCGTACGTCGGAATCTTGCTCTTGAATTGTTACCCATTTAAAACTTTTCCCTACATCAATTTTTTTTTTGGTAGAACTGAGGACCAAACCAAGGGCCTTCATACTGAGCTACACTTCTAGTCT
>NW_022972332.1:0-244 GCF_012274545.1 Fukomys damarensis
GAGAGTTCTGCTGACTTTTGTTGGTCAAAGCCATTGAATGATAGCAATGCTGCCAAAGAAGTAAAATGATAGCTGTGATTCTAAGGATATGTTTAAAAAATACATAGCTGTCTTTATCATATGGAAACTATCGTCAGTCTATGGTGGAAATCTGAAATTGCTCATTCTAAATTCTTAGGTTTTAACAACTTTGTGTACATAGGTGAGCATGTATGCGTGTGTGTGTGTGTGTGTGTGTGTGTGT
>NW_022972333.1:0-207 GCF_012274545.1 Fukomys damarensis
TTTCAGTCTGTTCCACTGATCCTCAGGTCTGTTTCTTTGCTAAGTCATACATGTGTAAATACCGAATAGTCTCTCTGGTGTGAAAAAATATAATAGCACACGAGATCCTAAAGGGATAATTAATATTGTGAAATAGGAAGTAAAGGCTAAAGGTGTAGGGAAAGTGGGAAGGGTAGGGGAAAGGGAACAAGGGAAAAGAAAAAAATA
>NW_022972334.1:0-1288 GCF_012274545.1 Fukomys damarensis
AGGGCTGTAGAAACTTGATTATGTATAATGTCAAAAGATTCCTGACAATTGGGTGGGCCTGGCCAGGCTGTGACAAGTAGTCTTTGTTGAAGTCATGTTAGCTAAACACAGTTTCCAGGGTACTTGAACTTTGTATTCCCAGCATCTAGAAGTTCCTTCTGCATTGTAGACAGTTAACAAATATGCTGAACTAAGGTCCTGGACTTCCCTTTCCATGACCTTCACGATTACTCCTATGACCCATCATCTTCTGACTATAAGAAAACACATATCCACAGGGACTTGCATGCCTCAGAAATTCCACCAGGCAGAAAAGAATTCAAATTTGTCATCCTGGTCATGCCTTACTACAGTTTTGCACTGCTGTTTTAGACTAGGATGGAAGACTTTTGTCCTCAAAGTGTAAGACCATGTGTGTGTGTATGTGTGCATGCGCGCATATGTGTATGTGTTTGCAAGGCATAATATAAAAATTCTAGTGGTGGAAAGCAAACACAATTTTCATGTTATAATAAAGAATTACAGTCATGAATACTCCAAGAAGCAAAAGCAGTACCTCAATCATCTTCCATCTAGGAAAAAAAGACTCCATTTTGGCAGGAGGAAAAGCAAGGGTTATACTCAGAATGGATAATTAATTCTCAGCTAAGCATGGTTGTGCATGCCTGTAATCCTAGAACTCAGGAGACTAAGGCAGGAGAACCGTAAGTTCCAGACCAGCCTAGGCATCATAGTGACCTAGTGAGAGCCTATCTCAAAATAAAATATTAAAAAAGTGCTGGGGACATAGCTCAGTGTGAAGGCTTGGGTTCAGTCACCAGTATGGCCAAAACAGGGCAAGACAAAACAAAACAAAGCAACCATTTTTCCAACAACCTTCATGATCCCAGTAAAGTCAGTATATCCTCACCTTGTTGTTTCTATGTGCTAATATGGATCATTTGATCTCTGGTGGATGCAGTACTCCCAATTCCCTTTTTATTCATTTCAAAGAGGTCTGTCTTCACAACCAGTGGGAGAACTGATGCAGTGGTAGAAAGAGTCGTTGTCAGTGGAAATCAGCAAAGATGCTAATGTACTCAGACAACATATAAATGTGTCAATGGACGGAGTCTCTGATTATCCTCGCTGCAGTCACAGGTAAGGTCTCCTCAGATAACTGTGTCTTCAGGAGCACCAGTGTGCACCTAAAGGATTCATCATCAATAAAGACAGAAGCAAGAGTGTGAAAGAGAAATTTGGACAGAAATGCCAAAGCTGGCACTGCAGGGAGACAGAGCTGCATGAA
>NW_022972335.1:0-204 GCF_012274545.1 Fukomys damarensis
AAGTGTTAAAAATGACCTTCAAACTTATTTATGTTCAAAATTCAAGAGCCAAAAATTTTCTCTTATTTCAGATACCAGTACTTTGGTTTAAGTTTCTATTTTGATTTGAATGTAGAAACTTTATTTTCTTAGCATCAAAACGTAACAAACGCTGTTGGATACTCTTTATTCTCCAGTAATAAAATGATTAAGTAGCCATAAAGA
>NW_022972336.1:0-228 GCF_012274545.1 Fukomys damarensis
TATAATTCCTAACTTGTTAGATAAGATGTCAAATGTGTGAAGTTTGTGGTCTCACAACATTGAGGAAGTAAAAAACCCCAGGGAGAAGTTAGGAGAGTTTTATTGAAAATAAAGAGAGAAGCCTAGATCCTGGATTTTTCTGAGGTCCTGGATGGGGAGGTCACTGAGGCCCTTTGTCAGGGGTCATTTAAACAGCGAAGTCACAGTGTGGGTACAACGTGGGTCAGA
>NW_022972337.1:0-540 GCF_012274545.1 Fukomys damarensis
AAAAAAAAAAATCAAATAGCATAGAAGGGCTTATAATGAAAAGCAATAATTCCCTCCCTGTGCCCTGGAGGCAACCACTTTTAACTCTAAAATTTTTTTTGCTTCTTTTAATTCCCTAGCAGCTTACTGATCTATATGAGGAATACATTAAAATAGCACGTTTTGATTCTTTAATCCTGTGAGTTCAGTTTTTGAGGTATCAGTGATTTATACAAAGGGTGACTCCACTGGACATTAGGACCTCCTCCAACACATGGAGCACAGAGCCTGCAGCAGACTCCTGCTTCCCCCAGGGATGATCTGCCCTGGAGTCCCCATGCACTGGCCCCACAGTGCAGCCACAGGCCCTGGGCCTGGCCATCACTCCTCTGCTGGGGTCTCCCTCCTGGAATCCTGGCTCCCTCCATTCACTGACCCTCTTCTTTTACGTGAAAATCCTGAAGGAGCTACCTAAGAAAGATGGGGGTAGTAAATGGAGCTTTAAGCTCTTCCTGCATGGCTGGAAATGCCTTTGCCATACAACAGCCCTGGGAAATGCAC
>NW_022972338.1:0-336 GCF_012274545.1 Fukomys damarensis
CTCTCCCTTCTTTAAACCACCAGCTGTGTGCCAGACCCTGACCCTGTGCTGAGGCCAGAAACCTGATTTCAACATTTTTTATTTTGGGGCAGGTTTTCACTAAGTTGCTCAGGCTGGGCTTCAAATTGTGATACTCCTGCCTTAGCCTCCTGAGTGGCTGGGCTTACAGGCATGTGCGCCAGCACACCTGACTTCTTTGCTGAGCCCAGCAGTGCTGCGTGCGGTCAGCCCTCATAGCCTGTGTTCCTGTCTCCATGAGGATCACGTGCTGAGCCCTCAGAGCAGTGGATTGAGAGGCACCTCCATGTACTTCTGCTGCATGAATGGACCTAAAGT
>NW_022972339.1:0-216 GCF_012274545.1 Fukomys damarensis
ATGCCTGGCAAAACTGTGGTGTTTTTAAGGCTCCACTAGTGCAATAACTTAAAAAATAAATTACTGGCCATGTGTCTTGTTAACATAACTGCTTATCTACCAAAATGACCATAAAAGATGTGGTCTCTTTCTTCATTCTTGGAGTTGATTTGATGGATGGTAGTTATTAACTTGGAATTAGATGATCTGGATATGAATCCATGCTTTATTTAGACT
>NW_022972340.1:0-221 GCF_012274545.1 Fukomys damarensis
TTGAACATTTTAGTGTTTCAGTCAATAGAGTAACATTTTGAAAAGATCCTTTTTTTGTTTTCTTTGCATTTCTGAGGAGTGAACACAAGATTCACTGTGAAACAATGTTCCCCTGAGTTCCTCCTCTTACTCCCTTTTATTTTTTAATTATTTTTTAAAATTTTGGAGGAGGGACTTGATAAGTTGCCCAGGCTGGCCTCCAACTTTCAATCTTCCTGCCT
>NW_022972341.1:0-211 GCF_012274545.1 Fukomys damarensis
CAAATGCCCATCAGCTGGTGACTGGATAAAGAAGGTGCATTTTTAATTGTTAGCAAGATGGAGCACTACTCCATCATAAGGAACGATAAACTAGGTACATTTATAGTTAAATGGATGCACCTTGAGGCCACACTCTTTTAACTGTCACAAATAGGACAAATGTGCAAATAAACAATTGTTTCCTTGGTATGAGAAACTTAAAGTAAAAATA
>NW_022972342.1:0-355 GCF_012274545.1 Fukomys damarensis
CTCCTCTTAGGAGAACAGCAGCCATTCCCATGGACACCGAGGCCCCAAGCTCCTCCTCCAATGCTAAGAACAGCCAAGTTCAATCAGGGAAACCAGCCCTAGCAAGCTTCTCCAAGAAAATGAACATCCAGTGATCTTCCCCTGCTGTTCTCTTTTTATGCTATTGGCAACAATCCTCAGGTGGGTCTTCCCTCCCTGAACCATGCTGACTGTGTTCGGCTGGGCATTCCAAGGTGACCAGTAGTTGATCCTTTCCATTATCTTATTAAAATCTCATGTGTGTGTGAGCCCATGGCAAGTTATGTCACAATTATGAGGCTGTTTCTTCCAGAGATGAAAATAGATGGTAAAAGTG
>NW_022972343.1:0-296 GCF_012274545.1 Fukomys damarensis
TGATGAATGTAACTGTACTGTATACCTAAAATGTACCAATAAACTCAATGAGAAAAAAAAACCACAAAAAAAGAAAAAGCCATTACATAATGGGTATAAAGTTTTGGGGAGCTGCTGCCTACCACCAGAATATCTGGAGGAAAAAAAAACAATGCGCTTACCTTCAGAAATATTTTTTAAAATATTATACCATTAAAAACAATGATTCAGTTATATAAACTGCTTAGATGAACTTTTCATTCTGGTTACAAATGAAGGGTATTTATTATGTATAAAACAGCTTGGGGAAGGGCCCT
>NW_022972344.1:0-858 GCF_012274545.1 Fukomys damarensis
CAACTGCCAGCCTATCACCCACCGGAATCCTGTCTAACCCCAGCGCCAACAGGAGCCCTGACCAGGCAGGAGGGACTGCTACTCCTCCGTCATTCCTCAGCCTGGACGTCCAGCTAGCACCGACACCCACCGTCCAATGCTCAGGACACTACTCAGGGAGGAGAGCGGGGTGCCTATTGTAAGACCTAAAGTCTCACTTCCACTCCACGGAGCATGAACAGCCGAAAGGCCTCCATGATTCTGGGCCCTAACACCCAGCGAGGCTCCGGGAACATGACAGAGAACCGAGAAACCCAGGAAGGAACACACCAGCCTAGATGGTAAAAGACCTTTATTAGTCTGGCCAGAAGGCACTCCCGGAACCAGGTGGCTCAGAGAAGCAACTGCTCAGGGGCTGAGGTACTTTTTATAAGGTTTTTCTAAACAAAGAGTCAGGGAATTCACAGAACAAGACTGCAAACACATTGCTTATCTTATGCAGGAAATGTTCTAGGGTCACCTTTTGTCAAACCATTTGCCCCTGGGCGGGCTGTTAACCAAGGTAGCAATTAGCATATGAAGAAGCACAGTCTGGTCTATTAGCATGGAGTCACTTTAGCCTATTCAAGTCTTACAATCCCCACTGATCTTAGGTAGAATCAAATCCTTGATTCATTCTTTTAAATTTTTAGCTAAGGGGTCACAGCAATTTGTAAAGGCATCTCTTAGACAGCTAAATTGGGGATTAGGATTCCCAGAGCACAATAAGTTTTCATATTTTTATCATCTGTAGGCTCATCAACTCTTAATTTAGATGTATAATAACTCATAACAGTATGACACAATATAAGAGTCTATATCTAGATTGTAGTTCTCCTT
>NW_022972345.1:0-203 GCF_012274545.1 Fukomys damarensis
TAACTATCGTTGACAACAATAATTGAATATTTTACACAGCAAGTGAGACTTTTAATGTTCTCATCCCAAAGATAATTATTTGAAGTGATGGATATGTCAGTCACCCTGACTTGATCATCACACATCACATGCATGTACAGAAACATCACACTGTATTCCATAAATATGTAGTTACTATGAGTAAATTGAAAATACACATTTAA
>NW_022972346.1:0-255 GCF_012274545.1 Fukomys damarensis
CTGTCTCAAAAACAAACAAAAACAGGGGTAGGATGGGGCTCCTACTTGCTAATGTTCAGCATTCAGTACCCATTCAGTACTGGGAAACAAATCAGGTATTTAGTTGAGTGTTTTCTTTACATGCACAATTTAAAAAATTGTCTTGAACACAAATTCTGATTCTGTACATATGACAAAATTTAAATATACATGCTTTCCCCAGTCCTTCATTAAAGGTAAGAGATTAAGACACTGGGATTTACAATCAAATCAAAT
>NW_022972347.1:0-788 GCF_012274545.1 Fukomys damarensis
GCATCTCTTTTTACTAATGTGGTGAGTTTCCTCTTTACAGAGTTCTGCACTCATATAAACCAAAATATCATTATTTGGTGGTAGTGTGACTACATAACTCATTGTTCTCTATTCTGAAAGTGGTTTCACATAATTACTGCACTGGAAACAGAAGTTGTTAAGAGTCATTACTTTATTCCCAGATGTACCACTTTTCATTTTCAGTAAGAAACTTATCTTCTAGTCTATATCTCAAAAATATTTGAATCAACAGCATCTCCAAGGGTCAATGTCTTTTTTAAAGAGTTGCCTATGCTCATGTGTGAAGACTATTTTCAGTCTGCTAATGCTATCCAATTTCCATGTTTTTTACATTTTAATATGTCACCCGATTTACATTAATCTGGTTCAGTGTTAATCCTAAATTTCCTGTAACTATAATTTCAGTAAAAATGAACATAGATTAAAATTTGTCATAGTAATTCATAGCTTGTTGGTAAAATAGATATACTTGGAGTCCACATGGCCCCATTTTTCTAATTTGAATTGTTTTGGAATGTCATTAGGAACTTCCTTAAAGTAGCATATAAATTTAAAAAGAGAAATAACCTCCTAATATACTTGTCCTATGACATCAATTTTTCTTATAATAAATAGTCTTAAATTATAGGTCTGCTTTGTTAACATTATTTCAACTGGGGCTATAGTGACAAATTCATTGGTATGTACCATATAAATTGATAAATTTTTATACTTAATTTCTTAAACAATTTTGTCATGACAAAATGTTTGCCAGTTACTTTCTGCGT
>NW_022972348.1:0-921 GCF_012274545.1 Fukomys damarensis
CAGATTAACGATGCTTTATTAGAAGCTGGCTTTCTTACAAAACCCAGTAAGTAGGGTCCCCAATTTAGTGATCTTACTGAGAGACTGAAAGTAATATATTTGTTGCTTGAAAAAAGCAACACAATCTGTTTATTGAGCAGCTATGCATGCAAATCCGTAAACTATGTTTAAATCAGGTTATAAAAATCACATTTAAAGAAAAGTTAGGAAGTATGCAGTATGTTCTCTTATCCCTTTTAGCTTGAGTAAAATGTGAGAGCTTGGGTTGGAGATGTAGCTCAGTGGAACTGCACCTGCCTGGCAAGTGCAAGGTCCTGAGTTCAACACCTAGTTCAAAAAAAAAAAAAAAAGTGAGAGCCTTTGCAGGAAAACACTATAAACTGATACTTTCTAACACCTAAATTTGCAAAATACTTTGTAGGCAAAGGTTTCATGGCTTAATGTAATATAAAAGGCTACCTTCATTGGCTACTCTGATCTCTAATGTCATATTTGTAAATTAAACTATTTAATAAAGTTTGGATACACTGTGCTTGTCTTTTATATCAGGAAGACATAAAGTTACATAGCAGCAGCTGTTCAGTAACACTCATTTAACTGTACTTCTCCTGAAATTCTGGGTATACATGGTTGGAACACACTTTTCCTTTATAAATTGACTCCACAGTGTTGAATCCCAGGAATTAAATAAATACACCTAGGTTACTCTTTAGATTGACTGTTTTAATATCTACATGCTGCCAGATGTAGTTGTACAGACCTGTAATTCCAACTACTGAGGAGGCTGAGGCAGGAGGATTGTAAGTTTGAGGCCCTCTTGGGTAACTTGGTGAGACCTTTTCTCAATAAATAAAAAAAGCTGGGATATAGGTCAGGGTAGAATACTTGTCTAGCAAGCCAAAGCACTGGGTTCAACTCCAA
>NW_022972349.1:0-438 GCF_012274545.1 Fukomys damarensis
ACTTGAACATTGCCTGGATATAGTGGGTAGTGATTGTCTAGTTAGTAGTGTTAGAGCTAGATTTAGGGGATGGAGCACACTCCCCATTTCACTCTCTCTGTGCAGTGTGATGTGTGTTTAAGGGTGAGGGTTGGTGTTAATTTGAAGCTCAGTGTTAGGAATGATGTAGGTCTATAAGTACCTCGTCGAGTGTGAGGGCTAGTGTAATGGTTATGGTTAGGGTTATGGTGAGTGATAGCCTTGGAATTTCTCTCCCTGGGTATTGGGTTGTAGGTTTCATAGGATCTGCCTGAGATTTTGCCTTAAGTTTAGCCACAGTGCAGTATTTCAAGATCCGATTTAAGGGAATTTAGCAGTCAGGTTGTGTGTTAGGGTTAGGCTTAGGTTTAGGATTGCTGAGCATGATATGGAAGGAATTCATGTACAAGACTATTTGCA
>NW_022972350.1:0-224 GCF_012274545.1 Fukomys damarensis
CTTAAAACAAAATTTGGGTTGTTCTTTTTTTCTGTTCTTTTTCAGAGTAAGTGAGAATAGTGCTTTCATGAGACCTATGGAATTAAACTTGAAAATCATGCTAGATAATTTTTTAGTGACACCTTTCTGTCTGAAAAAAATAGAAATGAACTGTTACTTAGCTGTTAGAAGAGCCCATGTATTAGCATGAAGCATCCCCATCCTTTTTCATAGTAACTTCTTCA
>NW_022972351.1:0-306 GCF_012274545.1 Fukomys damarensis
TCAGAGAATTTCAGCTTTATGAAACTCAGAAAGAACAGGGAATCAGAATCAGAGCAGGTGCCCGGGGCCACCCACCACCTGGGGGTACTGATATGTCAGGCTCAAACCCCACTGGATCGTCTCTCACTTAGCCTCAGGGACTGAGTAGAGGCCATATTTGTATTTGGTAGGGATCTGCTGCCTACTGATGCCCCCCTTGTAGTAAGGAGACTCAGAGGCTGCCACACTGTCCTGTGTTTCCCGCCTCAGATGAGCCATTTGGGTAGTGCCTTCTAGCTACAGGATCTCCCTTGTCCTGTCCTTGGT
>NW_022972352.1:0-277 GCF_012274545.1 Fukomys damarensis
TTCTCAACGCATGTCCTAATAATACTGTACCTTTTTTACATAGCATATTTTAATTATTAATGATATATTTCACACTTGGTACAATTTTTGAATGATTTCTTCCTATTTCACAATATCTGTTATTCTTTTAGGTCCTTATTTATACTTTCAGTTTCTCACAGCAGAGAGATAGTGTGACATTTACACATGTGGGTTAGATTTATTTCACTGAAGGGTATGGTTTCAAGGTGCATCCATTGACTTAGAAATGTCTCGAGTTTATCTGTCTTTATGGCTG
>NW_022972353.1:0-215 GCF_012274545.1 Fukomys damarensis
GGCCTTCCCATTGGGGACTATCTCCACCCTTTAACAAAGTTTAAAAAAAATTTTTTTTTTAAAACAGCGTCTTGCTAAGTCATTATGTTGCTGAGGCTGGCTCAAACTTGAGATCCTCCTGCCTCAGCCCCGAGTTCTGGGATTACAAGCGTGGGCTTTCTGGGGTCTTTTTAATGGCCTCTAATAAAAATTCTCATTTGAGCCCTTTTGAGTAC
>NW_022972354.1:0-208 GCF_012274545.1 Fukomys damarensis
TATGCAGTAAGCAGAGAGAGGAAGGGAGGAAGGTGGGGAGAAAGAAATAATAATGTGACTTTACAGGGGAGAAAAGTTGAGTCACAAAAGACAAAATGCAACTGTGAGTTTTTTGGAAAATGTGTTAAAGTGTACATTAAGTTGCCATAGTGATAGGTATGCATATATTTCAGGTATGTTTTCTTTTTAATTTACAAATACATATTTG
>NW_022972355.1:0-200 GCF_012274545.1 Fukomys damarensis
TTTGTGATTCAAGTTTTTCCATATCCTCTTTTGTTGCTAGTTCAGGGAGTCCAGGTTGTTAAGCATCAGACTGTTTCATCTTGTTTCCCTTTGGGTTTCCCTATGTCATCTGGAGCTCTGTTTTGGGGATTTATTGTCATGTCTTCTCATTTCAACAGTTGCAGCCTGTTGCGCCTTTATTGAGACAACCTTTTGCTCAC
>NW_022972356.1:0-247 GCF_012274545.1 Fukomys damarensis
CAACATAACAGAAAGGCACGGGGAAAGAGCGGCTCAGCTCACGGCAGCCGGGAAACAGAGAGAGAGAGAGAGAAAGGGAGGAGACAGGGACAAAATACAACCTTCCAAGCCGTGTCGCCAGTGACCAGGCCGCATCTCCTAACAGCTCGTTCAGCTATGAACTCCTCTCATTCATAGCTGGTCGGTGGTTTATAACTGTTGCGGCTCTAACTGCTCATGGGGAAGAAGATGTGGGAAGATCAGCTGG
>NW_022972357.1:0-695 GCF_012274545.1 Fukomys damarensis
TGAAATCCTTCACACTAAAATCAAGACAAGGATGCCCACTATCACCACTCCTGCTCAATATAGTTTTGGAAACATTAGCCACAGCAATCAGTCAAGAGAAAGAAATAAAAGGGATAAAGATAGGAAATGAACAGGCTGGAGATTTTGCTCAGTGGTTCTGCCGCCTGCTTTGCAAGCACAAGTTCCCAAGTTTGATCCCTGGCACCAAAAAAGTTGGGAAAGGAAGAAGTCAAATTGTCATTATTTGCAGATGAAATGATACTCTATTTAGAAGATCCCAAGATTTCTACCAAAAGTCTTCTAGACTTAATAACCAAATTCAGGAAAGTAGCAGGATACAAGGTCAACACTCAGAAATCAATAGCTTTTCTGTACACAAAAAACAGACTCACTAAGAGAAAAATGGGGCTATCAATTCCTTTTACAATAGCATCCCAAAAAATTGAAATACCTAGGAATGAACCTACAAAAGGAAGCAAAGACCTCTACTCTGAAAACTACAGTACTCTGAAAAAGAGATGGAAGAGGATATCAGAAAATGGAAAGAATCCCTTGTTCCTGGTTAGGAAGACCCAACACAGTCAAAATGGCCATACTTCCAAAATTGCTATATAGATTCAATGCAATAACAATTGAAATCCCAGCAGCTTATTTCACAGACCTTGAGAAAACAATCCAAAAATTCATTTGGAACA
>NW_022972358.1:0-201 GCF_012274545.1 Fukomys damarensis
CAAGGCTAAATATGGAAGCTGTCGCATGGTTCGGAAGGCTCTTGAGGTTGATTTCTTTTTTATCCCTCCCAAATGGTTGTTTCACAAAAAACTGGGTGAGCCACAGCCGGCAAGGCAGCTCCCATGGAAGCGATTGGCTTTCTGCCCCTAGGTGAATAGTGGCCGTGGATGGGGTGGCATCCGAAGCTCTTTCGGGCTCAC
>NW_022972359.1:0-431 GCF_012274545.1 Fukomys damarensis
TTTTCAATTCAACAACTAGAGACAATTCAGCATGGATCAAAAATTCTACAAATAAATTCTTAAAATATGCCCTTCTGAATTTATTTTGCATAATATTTATTTTATTAGAGGTCTTTGAGAAAACATTCTAGTTACTTACAAGAAATCTCTAAAACCCATCATAATTCAGAGTTTACTGTAATACTCCGTAAGAGTTCCCAACTTACCAGGTGTCTCTCACACATACACACCAACAGGACTGTCCATTCTTTCACATTCCTAAGGAGAGGAAGTTCAAAGAAAGACAGCATTGTGGTGCCCCTCAGCCATGCGGTAGCAGCAGCCCACTGTGACACCTCATTCGGTCACCACCAAGTGGGATGTCAACTGCAAACACACAGAATAAACCTGGCACGTCCTCCTGTGGCATCTGCCTTTGTCCTGATGAGTCA
>NW_022972360.1:0-233 GCF_012274545.1 Fukomys damarensis
TAGTCCATTTGTTCAAATGTTTGTTTTAACTCTGATATTTATTTGTTATTTTGCCTAGTTGATCTATTTGTGACAGTGGGCTATTGAGATTCCCCACTATAATTTATTGATGTTTATTGGATCTTCTATGTCCAGTAGTGTTTGCTTTATGAAGTTGGGCATAGCAGTGTTTGGTGCATATGTGTTTATAATTCCTATCTCTTCCAGTTGAATTGTTCCCTTAACCTTCTTTG
>NW_022972361.1:0-353 GCF_012274545.1 Fukomys damarensis
TTCTGTCCTCAGCCTATCTTGTACATGTTATAGGCAGAAGTGTGTATTCCATAATTGTACAATCTGTAGAAAGGAAGCAGTCATAAGTGAGCCCTGGGGTCAAGCACAGTGTACCCAGTCCCCAAGTGGCAGAGTCAGGCACTCCTCTCCCCAGGGAAAGCCGAAGGAGAACAGAGTGGAGAGGAGGGGATGCCACAGGAAGCACCAACCCCAGTGCAGACAGCAGCTATGATCACACAGTGCGAGGTGCTAGGGCAGGCATGGATGATGCTGCATAGGCACTGGGTGCCCAGGGTTGGATGGGAGCTCCCTGAGCACAGGTCACTGCACTCTCATGAAATGCACATCTCCTG
>NW_022972362.1:0-558 GCF_012274545.1 Fukomys damarensis
ACATTTTCCTTCAGAACCAACAGAAGGGTCCCTGCTTCTGTTCCTTGTCTCTTTTAATAATATGCCAGATTAATCATGACCACCCAGGATAGCATACCTTTTGATTACCTCAACGACGACTAATTAAAGATCTTAACTGTATTGCTTAGATCTCCTCTGTCACAGATGGTATCACAGTCACAAGAGTGATATTCCATCAAATTGACAGATCAAAAACAGCTGATTAAAAGCAAGAGATATCCATATACACAGTTACTTGTTACTTAGTTATGGGGATTCATTCTGAAAAATGCCTTGTGAGCCAATTTTGTCATTGTGGAAACACCATAAATTATACTTACACAAACTGAGATGGCTATGACGTTGCTGGATGAAGCACCACCACACATGCAGTCTGTCACTGGTGAAACATAATTATGATGTGCAGGAATACACACACATGCATGCACATGCAAAGTAATAAAGCTTTTGAAAACCATCTTAGAATTCCACCAGTTATATCATAGACTTAGGGAAAACACTTTCTGGCTTTGTTGAGTTGCATGTACGTGTTAAATA
>NW_022972363.1:0-213 GCF_012274545.1 Fukomys damarensis
AACAAATACAGTAATAATTTTCAAAAAGTACTATATGAGAATTGTTATAACCCTATCTTATTGCCTGACTAAACTTGAGTTTATATGTGTTAGGTAAAGACAAATTATGCATTTGTTGGTTTTACTTGAATTTTTAAATAAGGTTGAACGTTTCTGTTTGAAGTTATTTTTATTTCTGCTTATGAGACCTGAAAATCTTTGTGAATTAACCAC
>NW_022972364.1:0-222 GCF_012274545.1 Fukomys damarensis
CTGTGTAAACTTGTGGTGTGTCTCGCTGATCTTCCCAAGCAGGATGCTTTTCCTCTGGCTGGAAGACAGTCTCCCTGCTGTGGGCAATAGACCCTCACCATATCCACCGAGCGGAGAGCCATGAGGGCTGTCTCACTGGCCAGCTAAGTAGTGCCCAATGTTTATGACATGCAGACAGGTATGAGTCACGACTCTCGTAGCTGTTCAGTGGTTACAGTCATT
>NW_022972365.1:0-1288 GCF_012274545.1 Fukomys damarensis
TATTTTTAGTTTCTTGCACTAGTCTAAGAACATGAAAAAGTAGACAAATTTTCTGCCAGGGTAGAATACACATGGCCTGGAATCTGTCAGTTGAATTCTTGATCCTAACTGAATCCTCTTGGACATGGTCTTTACCACCTGCGTTTTTATCGGCATTCTGTCCTTTTGGGCTCTGACCAGAATCAGCCCTCAAGGCCAGATTACAGCATTTTACTGCTGCTTCCCCAGCTATAATTTCCAAAGCTTTCTAAACTCCTCTTGGGAACCACTTCCCAAGGCTGCTGAACCACATGGTCAGGTAGTATCATAGTAATGGCTCCGATTCTCTAGTGCTAAAACTTTTATCAGTTAGAGTTCTCTAGAAGAATGGATTTAATATGAAGGATTTAATGTAAAGGATTTGCTAGGTAAGCTTACAATGACTATGAATTCAGGAGATCAGAGGTAGAAGAATACAAAACGGCTGTCTGTGTGCTGGGCAGCTGGAAGATCCAGTCAAAGGTCTCAGGCTTGGAGATAACTGAAAGGTCTGTTGGCGATTCCATGTTGGAAAGCTGAGGGATCTCTCTTGGAATCCTGAAGGAAGTGGAGATGAATATCCAAGGCAATGTCAAAGACTGGAGCTTCTCCTTCCTTCTTCCTCTTTTTATTCCATCCAGGCTACAATCCTATTGGTTGGTGCCTCCCACATCCAAAGTGGTTCTTTCATCCTCAGTTTGCAGCCTACATGTCATTCATCCACAGACACATCCAGAGCTTTACTAATTTGCTAGGCAATTATTACTCAAGTCAAGTTCACATATCAAAACAATAACACACCACATTCTAAATATTCCAACTAATTCATGACCTTATAACTGAGACTGCTTCATATAAGACCTTTTTATGTTCGCTATTATTCTGTTTCTTACTTTTTGGTTTGGAACTAAGATTTTGGATCTAATGGATATGTCAATAATAACAAGTCAGTTTAAATACCTAACATTTAAACTTAGGTAAATATATTGCAGATACATCAATTTTGTTTACAATGAGGTGTCCCTGGCCTAATAGAAATAACATAATTTTGGAATTTGGACAGATAGTGATTCTAATCCAAGTCTTGACAAAACCTTGAGCCAGAGTTCCTGAACCTTCTTTTTATATGCTGGACATAGTAATTTATTTCACACAGGTTTATCGTCAGTGTTAAAAAGATAAAGAGAATAAAATAATGCAGCATAGAATCTGACAGTTTAATCCATTGCTCAACAAATGTTTCTTTCCCTCTCAAATCAAGTGCTATTTG
>NW_022972366.1:0-1479 GCF_012274545.1 Fukomys damarensis
ACATCAGTTTTAGACATTATCCGTTGATTTTTCTATCATTATAGTTGAAGATTTAGCTGTATTGCAATTCCTTCCTCTGCCTCATTTTTTAAAAAACATATTTTACAGTTTCTGATAAAATCAGTATTCAGTGTTTGCCTTACTCTTTCTTGATAATTTTAAAAAGTTCTAGCATTAATAATTTCATTCTTTGTTCTTACTTCAGTTTCCCACCCTTTGACATTATTTTCTCATATGATCCCGATACAGGGGAAATAAAACTTCCAACTGGTTAGATGTCTGATGTGCTGAGTTTGTGCCCCCTGAAATTGAAGAATGAATTAAAGGGACAACAGAAGCTAAGAGTAGGAAAGGTTTATTGAGAGATAGCTCCTGGGAGACAAGAGACAGGAGGAGTCCTGAGTGGGTTGCCACTGAGACCCTTTGTCAGGAATCATTTATATAGCAGTTACAAGGTGGGTACAATGTGGGTCGAACTGCCATCAATCTATAGGATTACAAGTATAGGTGTTGAACAAACATGGATCCAATAGGGAAGCAAGTCACACAGGTACATGGAAAGAACAAAGGCATTTTTGGTAGGGATGGGTCCTGATATTCTGTTCACCCACCTTGGTCATTGATGTCTATCTGGACTTCCTGAACTAGGTAGTGTTAATCACAGTATAATTCCAAGTTACTGTTTATCCCTTAGGAAGGCATGTAGACCTGGCCATTTTGAGACCTGTCTTTCTTCAAATGCACCTCAAGCCACAATTCTAATGTCTACTTTTCACTGACTTTCTTGAGAGCCCAGTCCCTCTCTGACTATATATTAATTTCCTCTAACTTTGCTTCCTGTAATAATCCCACTTACTAGGTTTCATTTTCTTTTTACCCCACATGCTTACTTCCTAGGACCCTCTGTTTTCTTGGGTTGCTTCATTGAGAATAAGTATGCACAGCCACGAATAAGTCTGCTGGTGTCTAGGGACTGAGTGGGGAAGGAGGATGAGAATCTCATTGTCTTATTTTCAGGATTTCACTTTATCCCCTTGTTCTCAGATCATTGCCACACTCTACCTCCCACTGTGCCCACGTCATAAGTCCCAAGCCTTTCTGAGTTACTCTCTGTGAAGCTCAACCTCTTCCTTTCTGGTGATCCAAGAATAAGGTTGCTGTTGCCTGGGTGGACACAAAGGGAATAAGAACCTGGGGTTATATGTGCTTTTCATGCTTCTACTACTATGCTTTATTTCTGCATGACACCTCTAATTCCTGGTAGCTCTAATTATAGACTTTTTCTTTTAGGAGTTTTCTCTGCAGGAACAAAGGCTATTCTTCCTTTATTCTGCTCATTCAGTAAGCAGAAGAAATTCTGTATCAGCTTTGCAATTTCACTTGCTGTGATTCAGTGTTACAGATTCGGTGTCTTTACATTTCATCAAAGATGGAGTTTGTGATTGTGTTTTCTGTGCTACTAGCTATTGTATATGGGGG
>NW_022972367.1:0-205 GCF_012274545.1 Fukomys damarensis
ATCTTATGTGGAGGACAACTGTATTCCTTTTTGTTTGTAGGTCTCTGCCTGGCAGAGATTGAGCACTGTTGTTAGGCTCTTTTAGCAGAGAAGCCCTTCAGGCCTAAGAGAGTGCCTAGAAGCTCTGAGTGCACAGAAGCCCCCAGAACTCTGTATACTTGGGGATAGTTTCAGTGTGACGTTAGAACACAAACGCACTTTGCAC
>NW_022972368.1:0-297 GCF_012274545.1 Fukomys damarensis
GCGTTTCCTCGGGTGGAAGCTGGCAGAGTCGGGACAACGCGCAGCGCCCGCAGCCCTGAGAGGCCTGTGCCTGCGCCTGCGCCCTACGCGTCGCTTCCTCGACGCCGTACTCGCATTCCGACATCGCCGATTCGTCACATTTGTCGTCAGAATTAAAAGTAAAAATAAAAGTTTCCCTATTTTCGGAAGGTTTTCCTGCACAGAAGGGCAGATTAAGAAGAGGTGAATATTCTCCAAAATTTTTTTGGTTGTGGTATCCTCGGAACCGACTCCCCGTGAACCGGGGCTCGGGGTCGA
>NW_022972369.1:0-256 GCF_012274545.1 Fukomys damarensis
GGCACAGGTAGCGCTGCTGCCTTCTAGGATTCAAGGGCACTGCAGGGCCCGTGTCTTCCCCTTCCCCAGTCCATTGTCAGGGTGCATCTGAAGGGACTTTTTCCTCAGATTTACAGGAAGCAGGACATCTGTACTGTTTTCCCGTGCCACGCCTTCATGTCTTCTCCCTTTGGCGTTCGCCACTGCACTGTCCGTACACGTTATCACCTATCCTGCTAGAATGTCGGCTGCACAGACGGGAGCTGTTTTCTTCCCT
>NW_022972370.1:0-246 GCF_012274545.1 Fukomys damarensis
AACTTAGAGACCATTTTACAGATGAGAAAACTGAGACCTGAAAGAGAAGTCTAATTTTTTTTTTCAGAGTTAGGGCAAATGGGCAAAAAGACCAGAGCCCAGGTCTTTTGATGCTCAATGACACCTCTTATTAGAAAAAGAAAAAGTCCCAGGCCCCAGTAGTGACTGGAAGAAAACCCTGCGGATTATGATCTACTTTTGTAAACTTTCCATCAGATTACTAGCTCCTCCAGACTCTGGCATAGT
>NW_022972371.1:0-304 GCF_012274545.1 Fukomys damarensis
CATTGGACACCCCAAAAGTTGGAGAATCCAGGAGAGTGGATCCTCCGAGGAAATCTGCAAGGAGGGAGCAGAGCCAGCCCAAGAAAGAAGCCATGGAAGCTACAACCCGCTGTAGTGTCACAGAGCGGAGCCTCCTTGGATGGTACACGGGGAAGGCCAGGACTTAATGTGTCTGCTGGATTTTGGACTTGCTTTTGTTCTATTCCTTTGTATCCTTCTGTTTATACCTTTTGGAATGGTAATGTCTATCCTGTGCCATTGAGTGTCAGAAGGTTTGATTTCTTTTCATTTGTACAGGAGCTTG
>NW_022972371.1:440-862 GCF_012274545.1 Fukomys damarensis
GACAGGGGCGGAATGTTATGGTTTGAGTCTAGATGTCCCCCCAAAGACTCATGTGGTCATAGGCTTGATCTAGAGTGTGTGAAGCTGGAATTAATTCATGATGCAAGCTCAAGGGCACTAGAATTAAGGGTGTGAGTGCTACCTGCCCTAAGTCATCTGAATAAGATAAAAGGGGCAGGGTGACCATGTTAAATTCCCTTTGTAACCTTTTCTGGCTTGTGAGCACCATGCTGCTTCTCTTCTGCAATGCTTGTTTGCCATCAGACTTGGAGCTAGCTGATTATGGACTGAAACCTCTACAAGCTATAAGTCAAATAAACCTCTTCCCTTAAAAAAAAAAAAGAAGCTATTTTAGTAAGAAAAAGTAGCATGTTGCAACTTCAACACCACTTAGAAGAAAAACAATCATTAATATACCTTAC
>NW_022972372.1:0-596 GCF_012274545.1 Fukomys damarensis
TTGAAACCAAAGCGGTTAGTTCCCTGAATGTGAAGTACTCCACAGAGAAAGGTGCTGCAACGCTGTGAGTTTAAAAGTGATGTCCACACCTTATTTGGAGTACAACTATATTCCTATTTGTTTGTAGGTCTCTACCTCGCAGAGATTGAAAAACTGTTTTGAGGCACCTCAGCAGAAAAGCCCTTAAGATGAAAGAGAGTGCCCAGCAGCTCTGAGTGCACACAAGGCTTGAAATTCCTGTATACATGGCGAAAGGTTCAGTATAAAGTTGAAACACAAACGCACTTGGCAGAGTGCTTCTGCACTCTAAACTGCAGTATTCCCCGAGAAATAGTTTCCACCTCCGCTTACCCCTTTGAAACCAAGCGGTTACTTTCCTGAATGTGAAGTACTCCATTGAGAAAGGTGTTGCAATGCTGTGAGTTTACCAGTGAAATCCACACATTATATTGAGTACAACTGTATTCCTTTGTTATTTTTGGTCTCTTACTGGCAGAAATTGAAAGTGTGGTGAGATACTTTAGCAGAAAAGCCCTTAAGGCCTAAGAGAGTGCCTAGCAGCTCTGAGTGCCCACAAGCCTCCACAATCCTGTATA
>NW_022972373.1:0-226 GCF_012274545.1 Fukomys damarensis
TGGGGATTGTGTTTCTAAAAAGAGAATTTGATTATCATCTAGCTTGTCACATCAGTTTACAGAGCTCGTCTCTAAACTTCATTGAACCCTTTGTGAATTCACTGAACAAGCAATTACCAAGCACAAACACTATGTCTGTTACAACCTATGGCCAAGGTAGGAAGGGAGAAAGAAAAGAATGAATAAAAGAAAGGAAAATAGGGATGAGTGTCCTAGTGAAGCAAGA
>NW_022972374.1:0-483 GCF_012274545.1 Fukomys damarensis
AGAAAGTGCCGCGAGCTCCACAAACACAGGAGCTGAGGTGCAAGAGGGACTTGGTACCAAGTAACACGAAGACATAGCCATTGAGCGTTCCCTGAAGCACGCGGACCAGGCTGCCCCATCCGACAGGCTGAACCATCTAATACGACGGTGACACTGTCCCCTTTGGTCACAGAGCCAGAGGTGGGGTGTGTCTGGTACTTAGATGCCCCACCATCTCTGTTATATTATTCATGCCATGATTGTAGAGTATCACTCTTCACAGAAATCAGAGGAAAAAGCTTCATGCATTCTTAGCCATCTTAAGTAAAGTCTTGACCAGAAAATAAGAGGCAGTAATTAAAACACTAAGGTTTCAAAATACTTGGGTATAGCTATTGTTTTTCTCTTAATAATGGATAAAAGCATTTGGGCCTTCATGTTGTAAGCGTTCGAGATGTGTGCTTAGTGTCCCTGCGTGATCCAGATAGAGAGTGAAGCCTGAGG
>NW_022972375.1:0-369 GCF_012274545.1 Fukomys damarensis
ACACAACCATTACACCTTTACCCAGGACCATGTTTTGCCCTGCACCATTATTACCCAGGCCTATTTATCACTCCTCAGACCATTAAAAACCTCCACAATCATACATTTCTTTCCCACAACATCAACCAAAATTTCTTTCAACGTAGTTAATTTTATTTCTTCCATCTTTTTTTTTTCTACACATTTCTTGTCTCCTGTGTCTCTCAAGTAGAGAGAGAAAAAAATCTATCTTCAAGCTCTAGGCAGAATACCTCAAGATTTGTGGAAACCTCAGATGAAATTGTCAACCAGATTTGTAATTTCACTTTGCTTTGACAACAGCAGGACGGTTCTTTATTTGGGTTGTTTTTGTTTTTGTTTTTTTGTTTT
>NW_022972376.1:0-336 GCF_012274545.1 Fukomys damarensis
GTGAAACTCACTGGAGTGGTGACAGATTTCTCATTCTGAGGTCAATTGTTCCCCAACAAATACATTTTAAATAGGGAAAGTCGATGAGATCCTAGGGGTAGCAGAATCCAATGCTGAGTAGCAAGGCAAGCCCAGTTTCCAGCATATAATTTTGGAAAATCTCTGTAACATTCCCAGGACTCAGGCTTTTTAGTTATAAATTTGGAGTAAAAATACCAACCCACAATGGTGCTGCATCAGGTTAGCAGGACACAGGCTGTGAGAGTTATTGTGAAGCAAAAGCCAGGGGTGACTTGAGAATGGTTCCAGAACCTTACCCGTCCAGGCAATGGCCTA
>NW_022972377.1:0-301 GCF_012274545.1 Fukomys damarensis
GTTCCCCCTTTAAGAAAAAGACTTTGAAATGGCAATAAAAATCTATCTGTAATCGACCAAGCCAAAAACCACTACCAGGACAAAGGACAAACTCCGGAGCCCTTAACCAGTTACTTATTAAGAGCACGATTTGTATTTTCTTGGGAGGCAGGAACCTAAAAGTGGTTTTTGTTGTAAAATCATGACTCTGCTCCAGTCTACCTATGCCTGCTGGTAACTAAAAGTAAAACAAAGCTTGAGTTTCCTGCTGTAAAGCCAGGGTCAAATCCTTCAGGGACTGCCTGTCTATGAGTTGCCAGAA
>NW_022972378.1:0-228 GCF_012274545.1 Fukomys damarensis
GATAGCACAAGTGAAAGGAGCTGCAGTGCCATACTGATTCACAGCAGTTTTTAATTCTTTCACTAATTTAAACTCAAGAGGGCGATGTTCTCTAATTGGCCCTTGGGGTCCCTCTACCTGAACGATGGGGAATAGTCTAAAGACTTCCTCCCCTTGTGCTGCGGAGCATTTAAGAGCCTCTTGTAAAGGAGATGCTATGCCTTGAGACCCATCAGATGTTGTGGGGTC
>NW_022972379.1:0-219 GCF_012274545.1 Fukomys damarensis
TGCCCTGTCCTGGCTCCTCCCTCAGTTCAGAGCATCCAGGGTCCATGGTGACTGTGACTCAGGTTGGAGCCTGTGTCACAGGGCTCAGGGCTGTGGAGAGGAGCCTGGTGGGTGCGGATTCACCGTGGTGGTTTCCTGATCCCGCCTTTCTGGGGCTGTGGGGGGGCTCTTGGCCTTGGCACTCACTGTGCTCTTAAACATCACACCCATCACAGACAG
>NW_022972380.1:0-251 GCF_012274545.1 Fukomys damarensis
TCACTTGGGACTTTTCATCTTCCTCTCCGTAACGTCCTGCGACTTTTAGGGTAGGAGTCGCGTGCATTTCTGACGGTTTTACTTGGAAGTATTTTGATTCTATTTGAAATGGAATCGACTGTTTTCCTACCTAACACTCATGACTTTTATTTATTTTTATCACCTTAGTGCTACAGCAAGCGCCCTCTAGTATAATGTTCTTAATCTTAGGGGAAAAACCACTCAACTGATCACCACTAAGTATAGAAGCT
>NW_022972381.1:0-245 GCF_012274545.1 Fukomys damarensis
CACCTCTTTAAAAAGAACATTCGCCGGGGATTTAGCTCAGTGGTTCCACCGCCTGCCTCACAACTGCAAAGTTCCAAGTTCGATCCCCGGTACCAAAAACAAACAAACAAACAAACAAACAAACAAAAAAGTATAAAGAACATTCATCTAAAATCACAATACCAGATCTAAAATAATAATTTTCTAATAGTGTCTAAAATCCAGTTAACATTAAAATTCCCTGCCCAGAAAAAACTATAGCTGCT
>NW_022972382.1:0-211 GCF_012274545.1 Fukomys damarensis
AGAAAAAGAGAAAGGCAGAAAAGTAAAGAAGGAGAGGGAGAGTGAGAGTGAAAATTGGTTCCTTTCATGGTTGGTATTTAAATCAGGGAGTAAGTGAAACAAGGTTATAGAGCAATTTAATTAATGCATTCTTTTTAGAAAGAAAAACGTAAAATTGTTAACATGTATAGCTATAAAATAAAAAGGGTTCAAAATAGAGTACCAGACTTAA
>NW_022972383.1:0-996 GCF_012274545.1 Fukomys damarensis
AAAAAAAAAAAAAAAAAAAAAAAAAAAAAACGCCTATGGGCTGGGGATTTAGCTCAGTGGTTCTACCACCTCTGCCTCATAACTGCAAGCTCCCAAGTTCAAATTCCACTACCAAAAAAAACGGGAGGGGAGAAAAACCCTAACTTTAAATCATAAATATACATAAAGCTCTTTCCTCTGTCTATGTCTTCCTAAGTTTTAGTTATTTTATTTTCTAGAAGATTAAAGCTTTCTGTATTAATACCTAAAATAGTTGGATTCATTTTAATTTCAGTTTAGTACAAGCTAAAACATGCAAGTTTTAATTCATTGTCCTGTGTGTGGATAAGTAGTTTGCACCCCCTATGGAAATCATTATAGATATTCCTCAGAAAGAGAAATTCCATTCGACCCAGCAGGACCCCTTCTGGGTATCTTCCCAATCACTTAAAGACATCATGTTACTATGATATATACATACCCTTGGCTCTACTAGTACGATTCATAGTTGTTAAGTCGTGCTAGCAATCTATATGTCCATCAACAAAGGAATGGATAAATAAAATTTGACATATACGAACAATGGAGTTCATACAGAGAGCCATACAGAGGTAAAATTTGGGTCATTTCTACAAAAATGAATATACCTGAGACTATGCTAATTGAAATAAATCAGATGCAGAAGGTTAAATATTGCATAGTTTCTCTTACATGAAAAACCCAAAACACAAATAATTAAAAGATAAGAACAAAAGACACATAAGTGGTAACAGGGAGGCAGATTGTTTGCAGATGGGAAAGGGATCCAAGGATGGAGGCAGAAGAAAAGAGTAAAGAGGAGGAGAAATTTAAAAGGATTAAGATTTCATATGCACATGTACCAATTACTCACAACAAATGTATACATTATGCATTTTGAATGTCTACAAAGAAAAGTGATCTGTGCAAAGTCAGATTATTTTGAGAGTGCCTTTTTCAGGCTCATTTTATCTTATGGGGAGGGAATTTGGAGTGAGG
>NW_022972384.1:0-1088 GCF_012274545.1 Fukomys damarensis
CAGCACAATTACTAACCCTAAGCCTAATCCAGGCCCTAATGCTAACTCTGACAGTACTCATCCGAACTACATTGCAATGCTCTGGTACTTGGAGTCCAACACTCTAACTCATCCTCAACAAAATCCTAACCCTAAACCAATCCCTTAATCCCACAGTCCAATACTGAATTGCTTGAAACACTACATTGTTCCTAAACCTAACGGCAAATCTAATCGTGATACTATGAAACCTACACTGCAATATACAGTTAGTTATATTCCAAGCCTAAGCCTTATCCCAACATTAACCCTAACCCTAAACCTACCCTAACTATACCCTAGGTACCTTCAATCTCATGCCAATGCTACCAATGATCCTGCAATTTACCCTAACATTAAACTTTCAATCCACACTCTAGTACACTGGGAGGGAAATTCTGAGACTATTCCTAACACTACGCCTAAGTCTAAACCTAAAACTAACACCAAAACTTACAATACCCATCAAAACTGTACTGCAATACTCAGGAACAGTATACCTCAGGCTCACAGAAAACCCTGCCCTAACCTTCATTTGCAAACTCCAATTATCAGGCACTTGATTTCCATCCATATCACTTTCACCAAGCCTAACACTAACCCTAACCCTAAGCACTATTTCCCAGTTCTAATGCAGTGGTACTTGAAATGCCACACTATTCCTAATGCTCAGGGAAAATCTAATGCTGACCTAACTATGAAATCCACACTCCAATACCCAGGTATTGAAATTCCAAAACACACTAACCCTACCTAAGCACTATTTCCCAGTTCTAATGCAGTGGTACTTGAAATGCCACACTATTCCTAATGCTCAGGGAAAATCTAATGCTGACCTAACTATGAAATCCACACTCCAATACCCAGGTATTGAAATTCCAAAACTATTACTCACCCCAAACCCTAACCCATTTCCTAACCATACCACCAACCCTAACCCAGGTGCTTAGCTTCCTAAACGATTCCAAAACCTAGTTCTAAAATTAACACAAGCACTAAACTCAAATTCATACTCCACTACAGAGGTAGTGAAATTCTGACTCTATGCCCAACCCTGAGCCAAATCCTTA
>NW_022972384.1:2833-6319 GCF_012274545.1 Fukomys damarensis
TAATCTTAAGCCAAACTCTATAAATCCTAGCTAACCAGCAATGCTCAGGTTCTTGGAATCAAACACTCTACCTCACCCTCATAAAAATCCTGGCCCTAGCCCACAATCTCATACTCAAATTATCATGTAAGTGAGTTTCATCCATGTCCAAGACACCATCCCTCACCCTAAGCCTTACTCCCAAGATCCCATACAGTGGTACTTGAAATCCTACATTATTCCTAACCAAAGGCCAAATCAAATGCTGATATTAACTATGTGATTCACAATCCAATACACAGGAACTGAAATTCCTACACTCTCACTGGGCCCAACATGAGGCCTAACCATAACCCAACCATGACTCATATCCAAATACTTACAATCTTGAACCAATCCTAACCCAAACCATAAAGTTAACACTAACAATCTAACCCATACTACAGTACACAGGGGATGAAATTCTGAAACTATTCCTAACTCTAAAAACTAAGCCTAACCCTATACTCATCCCAAGCATTACCATTATGTCTGCAATGCTCAAGTACCTGCAACCCAATACTATTCCTCACCCTCATGAACATACCTGCCCTATCTTTCACATTCACCCTGCAGTCATCAGGTAATTGAACTCCATCCACATTCATAATGCCTAACCTAACCCTAATACTAAACCTGAAGCAAAACCTCAATGCTAATGCTAACAATAAAGGCTAACCTTAAGCCTAACCCTAAACCTAACACCTCACCCAAAACTTAATCCCCCACAATATCTCTAAACCCTTAAATCTATCCCTAACCCAGCCAAACAGCTACCCTAACCATGGCCCTAACAATATTCCAGTTTCACACATTCTAATACCACTCCCAATGCTAAACCTAAAATTTACAGTGAAACTAACCTTGAAACCCATACTGCAACACAAAGGAAGTGAAATTTCTGCACGATTCCCAACCCTAAGCCTATTCCAAGCCCTAATGCTAACTCTAACAGTACTTATCAGAGCTACACTGCAATGCTCTGGTACTTAGAATCCAATGCTACTACTCACGCTCAGAAAAACCCTTTCCCTAAGTGTCATACTTACACTCCAATTACAAGGTACTTCAATTTCTTCCATGTCCTTATCCCCAAAACTAATCCTAACCCTAAATAAATCCCTTAATCCCACATTCCAGTACTGAAGTGCTTTAAATACTACACTATTCCTAACCCTAATGCCAAATTTAATCATGATACAAACTATTAAAAGCACACTGCATCACACAGGTATTTAAATTCCAAGACTAAGACTTAGCCCAACCTTAACCCTAACTGCAAACCTACCTTAATGCTAGCCTAGGTACCTGCAATCCCACACCACTGCTACCCATAATCCTGCAATTAATGCTACCATTAAACATTCAAGCCACACTCCAGTAAACTGGGAGTGAAATTCTTAAGCTATACCTAACACAAGGCCGAGTCCTAAACCTAAAACTAACACTACAGCTAACACTACTCATCTGAGCTGCACTACAATGCTCAGGTACTTGGAATACCATAGTATACCTCAGGCTCATAAAAATCCTTGCCCTAACCGTCAGTCGCAAACACCAATTATCAGGCACATGAATGCCATCTATATCCCTTTCACCAAGCTGAACCCTAACCTTAACCCTAAACATTATTCCCAAGTTCCAACACAGTGTAATTTGAAATTCCACACCATTACTAAACTTCAGGCCAAATCTAATGCTGACACTATGAAACCCACACTCCAATAACCAGGAACAGAAATTCAAAGACTCTCACCCCAGCCTTAACCTGAACCCTAAAAGTACCATGAACTCTGACCCAGGCACTTACATTCCTAAATGACTCCAAAACCTAATCCTAAAATTAACATGAACACTATACTCAGACCCATACTCCACTACATAGGTAGTGAAATTCTGATTCTATGCCTAAACCTAAGCTGAAACCTAACCCTAAATTTAAGCCAAACTTTATAAATACTTTCTACACTGTAATGCTCATGTACTTGGAATCCCAAATCTGCCTTGCCCTCATAACAATACTGGCCCTAAACTGCAGTCTCACATGCAAATTATCATGTAATTGAGTTCCATCCATGTCGCAGACCCCATACATCAACCCAATCCTTAACCAAAGCCTTAATCCTAAGTTCCAACACAGCAGTACTTGAAATCCAGCACTGTTCCTATACCAGAGGCCAAATAAAATGCAGATATTAAATATGAGACACACACTACAATACAGATACAGAAATCCTACACCCTCAGTGACTCCAAAAAGAAGCCTAACTCTAACCCTAACACAAACCCTAAACCAGGTATTTACATTCCTAAACCAATCATAAACTAAACCCTAAAATTAAAACTAACACTAAGCATATAATCAATACTCCAGTACACAGGGAGTGAAATTCAAACAATGTTCCTAACCCTACACCTAAGTCTGAAGGTACAATCAACCCAAGCACAAACCAGTATATATAAACTACAGTGCTCAACTACCTGGAATCAAACACCAATGCTCAACCTTATGAACATACTTGACCTAACCTTCACACTCACAATGCAATGATCAGGCACTTTAAATCCATCCATATTTGTACTGTGTAACCTAATCCTAATTCTAAATGGACCAAAACCTCAACCATAATGCTATCACTAAAGGATAACACTAACCCTAAACTAAACTCTAATGAAAAACATAAAGAGTAAAGCTAAAGCTAAAAATAACCATAACCTCATGCAGACCATAACACTAACCCTAACCAAAACCCTAAACCTCACAGTCACCCTAACCCTAACCCAAACCCTAATCCTAACCCCAACCCCTAGTCCTAATTAAATATCCTAACCCTAACCCTAAAGCCTTACCCTAACCCCAAAATTTAACCCTAACCCTAACTCCCTAACTTTAATCTCCTAATATTATCCCTAATCCCAACCAAAAGCTAAAGTCTAACTAACCCATAAATGGTAATTCTAACACTAATTCTGTTTTTCATTTTCAGAGTACAAAAATCAGGGAATTAAATTCTAACTATATATTTAACCCTATTCCTAACCCAAATCCTCACCCTCTAAACCAAAACGTAACTTTAACTTCCCCCTCCACCTACCTCTACCCATAGCTCTAATACTAACCATTCCCTTACTCCTAACCCTAACCTTAAACCCTAACCCTAACCCCTAATCTTAATCCTCAATTGTTCCCCTATTGTACCTTAAAATTTTCAGTACCTTTAATCCTATCCCTTACCCCAGCTTGTACATTCACCCATCCTCCAGTCATAAACCTAACTTCTACTCTATCCCCAAACCTAGTGTAACACACACACAACCCACTAAAGTAACACAAACCCCCAGTAGATCACACAGCCAAACATCACCCCTTGCAAAAACTAAACCCAAACTGGTACACGAACCACGATATCAAAATAGAAACCTAAACTTCAATAGAAACTCAGCCCTAAACAGTAAACATCAACTGTT
>NW_022972385.1:0-308 GCF_012274545.1 Fukomys damarensis
TTTTTTTTTTTGAGTAATGTCCAAATTCATTTCCATAGTGGTTGTACTAGTTTCTACTCCCACCAACAACGCAGAAGAGTTTCTTTCTTGCAACATCTTCAGCAACATTTGATATTAGATTTTTTTAATGATAGCCATTCTCTCAGGGATAACATGGTATTTCAGCATAGTTTTAATTTGCATTTCTCCGATGGTCAGATTCTCTGATGATAAGCATTTTTTCAAGTATTTATTGGCCATTGGTACTTTTCCTTCTGAGAAGTGTCCATTCATTTCAGATCCCACTTTTGGATTAGGGCTTTCATTTT
>NW_022972386.1:0-439 GCF_012274545.1 Fukomys damarensis
CTCAATAATATTGATATGATTAAAAATGGCAAATAACCAGCTACCCTTTTTAAGTCAAATAATGCAAAGGACTGGACAGTGTCCTGATCCATTAGCATTTCCAGGGCTGGCTCTTCTCAAGTCATGTAAAGATAATTATTGTCCCTTCCAGAGTATGTGTAACTTTTATTCTTTGTTCTTTTTTGATAAAGAAGGTATTCATATTTCAAGAGGATTTCTAGCTGGGAATGGTGGTGCATGCTTGTAATTCCACTATTCAGGAGGCTGAGGCAGGAGGATCACTGTGAGTTCAAGGCCAGCCTGGGCTACTTAGTGAGTTCAGGTCAGCCTGAGGTACATGGAGAGATCCTTTCTCCAAAAAATCAAACAATCATCCAACCAACCAACCACAAAAGCCAGAAAAAGTCAATGTTTGTGTCTAGTTTGACGTATTAGTTGG
>NW_022972387.1:0-270 GCF_012274545.1 Fukomys damarensis
CCTTAAGGGCTTTTATGCTAACGTGCCTCACAACATTGTTTCAATCTCTCCAAGGGACAGACCCACAAGCAAGTAGGAATACAGTCAGATTCCATATAAGGTGTGGACTTCAGTGGTAAACTCACAGCATTGCAGCACCTATCTCTATGGAATACTTCACAGTATTGAAACTTTCTGATTTGGTTTCAAAGTGCTAATTGGGGAAACAATCAGTTTCCTTGGGAAATCTGCCCTTTAAAACACAGAAGCAGTCTGCCGAGTGCGTTTGTG
>NW_022972388.1:0-216 GCF_012274545.1 Fukomys damarensis
GCCTTACAACAGTGTTTCAATCTCTGCCAGGCAGAGACCTACAAACAAAAAGAAATACAGTTGAACTAGATATAAGATGTGGACTTCACTAGTAAAGTCACCGACTTGCAGCACCTCTCTCTGTGGATTACTTCACCCTCAGAAAACTAACCACTTTGTTTTTAAAGGGCTAAGTGGCAAGAGAAGCTGTTTCCCAGTTAAAAATGCAGTTTAAAC
>NW_022972389.1:0-209 GCF_012274545.1 Fukomys damarensis
TCATTAAAAAGTTTCTGCCCTGCAAAAGAAACTACCAACAGAACTAAGAGACAACCTACAATGGGAAAAACAGTTTAACAGCTGCTTCTCAGACAAAGGAATAGTATCTAGAAAATACAAAGAACTCGCAAAAATGAGGCTTTCCAAATATAAAGACCCAATTCAAAAATGAGCATCTTAAATGAACAGACATCTCTCAGACAAAGAAG
>NW_022972390.1:0-224 GCF_012274545.1 Fukomys damarensis
TGTCAAATAAAGAAATCAAGATGAACATTCTATAGAAAGACCAATACAAAGGATAATGGCAAACAATGAGTTTATTGTTTTAAATAAGGCTACGCATTAGCTTTCCTGTTGTGTGGACTCAATGCCTGACATTCCCAAGTAAAAGGAGAAGTTTAATTTGACTCTTGGCTCAAGGGCATTCAGTTCATGATCAAAAGGTTCCAAGGCAGAAAGGTCATGGGAGA
>NW_022972391.1:0-270 GCF_012274545.1 Fukomys damarensis
TACAGCATCATGGTTGCATTTATATGGACCTCTTTCTTTCTAGTGAAAGCCATACAATTCACACACATATAAATTTTAATGTCACCTGATCCTAAATGGAGGGGACTGAGTAAACTAAATCAGCTCCACCTGGCACAGAGCTCTGTCAACCACCCAAAATTTTCCTCAAAAATTTTGAAAATTTTTAACATTGCTTTGCTTCCGTGAATCACATTGAACATTATATTTACATCCCACCATTTATAAGATTAAGCTGACTTGTTTCTATTT
>NW_022972392.1:0-834 GCF_012274545.1 Fukomys damarensis
CCTTCCATCAGTCGGTGCTTTAGATCCTAACTTATGCTTTTGACATATGTAACCAATTATTATTTCCATTCATACGATCATAGGTTAGGTTCTGATCTACTTTTGGATGTATATAACCAAAGATTATTTCCACTCATAGGATCCTTTAACATCAAAACAGAGTTTTATTCTGACTGGCTGTACTAGTCACTTTCCTGTTGCTGGGACAAAATACCCGACACGTGCAACTTAAAGTAGAAGCTTATTTTGGATCATGGTTTTAGTGGGTTCATTCCGTGGTCAGCTGGCTCTAAGGCAGAAACAGCACGGTGGGTGGGCGTGGTGGAGAAAACCTACACAAGTCATGGAAGCCAGGAAGCAGAAAGAGAAGGGAGGAGCTGCGGACAAGGAGACACCCCTCCAGGTCATACCCCCAGTGATCCACCTTTTCTGATTAGGTCCCACCTCTGGACATATGACAGTTTTGGAAGACATTGTAGATCTAATCTACAATGTTTTCATTATAAATTGTTTCTGTTTATCTTTTGCTTCCAAGGTTATTCTAAAATCTCTATCAGTCTAAAAGCCTTCCAAGTATAACCCAACTAATTAAACACATATCAATTTGAAAATGAAAGTGTTGATATGAGGAAAACCTACTAATTTGCCAGCCGTTAATAGATATTATTTGGTTAGCAGACCCGAAAATAAACATACACATGTATCCTCTCATGCGTCAAACGGTTTTTCATGTGGAGGTGGTCCATAAAGTAACACTACATGTCTGAACCTTTGAGACTTTGAATTTGAAAGTATAGAGGCTTTGCTCTAAAAATCTCTTATTTTTTTTAAGAC
>NW_022972393.1:0-202 GCF_012274545.1 Fukomys damarensis
GACTTACACAAATTTCCTGTACAGTTGCAGGATGGTGAGGAATGGAAACAGACGTTGGTGGTCCCAGAAGTAGGAGAGACAGACACTCTGAAAACCCAGGCAGAGCTGGTAGAGTTTCAAAACACCAAAAAAAACCTAAAAAACCCACCTCTGCTCCTCGCCCTCCAGCAGGCGCCTGTAGGTGGCGATCTCGATGTCCAGG
>NW_022972394.1:0-458 GCF_012274545.1 Fukomys damarensis
TCTTTAGCTTCTTTTGTAATTTTTGCCTCTCTGATTAATCTATTCAGTTATCCAATTTAAATATAGCCTGCATGTTGTGTTGATGGACACCCAAAGTGTGATTTACTAAGAGGAGGAGTCTTTGGGATGTAGTTAGACTCAGATGTTGGCATGAAGATGGTGCTTCTCTAATGGGATAGCGGAAGGCTGAATGCCTCTGCTTTCTCTCTCTGCAGTATGAGGATACAGCAAGAAAGCAGCTATATACAAACCAGGAGGAGGCCCTCAGTGTAGGCCTGACATGCAGCACCTGATACTGGCATTTGCAGTCTTTAGAGCTGTGAGAAATACATGTCCATTGTTTACAGTCAGACAATACTGTGTAAAACCAGCCTGAGCTGACTAAGCCAATCGTGTCAAATAAAATTTGAACCTTGAAGACTTTTTAAGTGGGAGGGGTAGGGGAAAGGAAAGAAGGG
>NW_022972395.1:0-235 GCF_012274545.1 Fukomys damarensis
TAGACTGTACACGTGCTTATTAATGCCTAAAGGGAAACTGGGAAAGAAAAAAGAAAAAGAAAGCGAGGAAAGAAGGGTAAAAACCAAGGCACAAGAGCCAGGCTATTTTTGTGATTTCGCTTTCTTGTCAGAGCTTTCCTAGAGATACCCCATAAAGTCACGGGCATTTTATCTTTCATTTCTTTTCTCCCCTACTGGGGGTTGTGCCGGGGGTCTGGGCAGTTCCTGCCCCTGG
>NW_022972396.1:0-225 GCF_012274545.1 Fukomys damarensis
TGTACCTCAAAGCTGTATCTGAAAATATCACCCCTCACTTTGTTTACCCTTGTGCCCCATCTCTTTTGGTATTAGACAGAAAAATCTGTTTAATTTACTTAATGGGTGAAAATGAACATTTCTATGAGAAAAAATCTATTGAAGGTTAAATAGCCGAAGAAAAGGGCTAACACTAAAACCAAGGATCACCCATGATTTCCTTGGCACAGCATAATTTGACAACCA
>NW_022972397.1:0-200 GCF_012274545.1 Fukomys damarensis
TTCCAGGCCAGCCCAGGCTACATCGTGAGTTCAAGGCCAGCCTGAGCTACATAGTGAGACCCCCTGACTGCTCTGGGCCTCAGCCTAGTAGGGTGCTGCAGTCCAAGCACACGGCTTCTCCCTGTGGGGGCTGGTGTGTGCCGGGGCTGGGTGGGGAGTAAAGACCCACCCATTGGTGATCCCTTTTCCTCAGAATGGCT
>NW_022972398.1:0-396 GCF_012274545.1 Fukomys damarensis
GTAAGGAAGTTTTTATTTTTATCAAGAAACTGTAATGTTCAAAAATTCTTGGTCATTTCAATGTTACATTTCAATTAACCTGATGTTTATGAGCATCAATTACTTGAATTTGCTCTTTATTTTCCATTTTTCTTCACTTTTCCTAGCAAAAAAATTCTGCCTATGATGATATATGAAGAAAATCACGGTGTCATATGCCTTGTTTAATTTAATATTTTTTCTCTTTGCTTTTGATTATTTTATATCAGTAAGTCAATAGCGCATTTTTCACTTCTAAAAATTTTGTTATTAAAGAAAAGGGATCTACACTTTATTTTGCATTGGAGGCCTTAAAATAGTGCATATACTTTAAAGGAATTATAGATCATAATTAAAACTAAAAATTTATTAATGTAT
>NW_022972399.1:0-211 GCF_012274545.1 Fukomys damarensis
TGGAGCCTGGAATGTAGCTCAGTGGCAAAGTGCTTGCATGCTTAAGGCCTCGGGTTCCAATCCCAGAATTGCAAAAATAAATGAAATACCACCAGTACCATCAAATAAATTAATTAAAATGTGCACAGTAGAGTGACTATAGAGCCGGAACTCCAGAGCCTAAGGCAGAAGGATCACATCGGCCCAGGCATTAAGGAGATCAAAGTGAACA
>NW_022972400.1:0-216 GCF_012274545.1 Fukomys damarensis
GCAATTCTAGGCATCTTCTCGGTCCCCATGAATTTTGAGATTGTTTTTGTTAGTTGTGTGAGATATGTTATACAGACTATACGAAACCGGAATAATGATTTTAAAAGTGTGGTCACTTTCACTATATTTGTTCGGGTTATCCAAAGATGAGGAATGTCTCCATTTTTTTATATCCTTTTTTATTTCCTTTGTCACAGTATGTCAGTTTTCAATGTA
>NW_022972401.1:0-728 GCF_012274545.1 Fukomys damarensis
TCCCAGGGCTCTCCCAGCAGGAGCTTAGTGGGATGTAAAATAATGGTAATAATAATAATAATATTGATAATGGTAATAATAATATAATGATGAAGCATCCCAGCACTCTGTGAGGCTGAGGCAGGAGGATCTCAAGTTGAAACCCAGCCTGGGCAATTTCTCAAGACCCTGACTCATAAAAGAGGTGAAGGCTGGGGAGGCAGCTCAATGTGATGGCCCTGGGTTCAGCCCCTGCCACTAATAATGATTGCATCTCACAGTCTTAGGCTCAATGAAATAAGTGATCAGGAACTCATCTCTGAGCCGTGGGGCCTGAAGTGGGTGATTTACACCCATCATCTCATTTAACCATCTCCCCAGGCTTCGAGACTCTGTATGCACACATCTGAGGAGAAACTAAGGCCCTGAGGCCTCTTGCTCGGGACTGAGTCAGGGGCAGAGGCCGGGTTTGAACTCGCGGCGTCACGGCCTGATGCCCATTCCCGACCCTCAGGGGTGTCGTACTTTTCAGACCACGAGGAACCCTGAACTCTGGAAGCCTAGCACTGGCTCTAAGTGACCCAGGACTCGGAGGCCCGTGGGGCTGGGCCCAGTCTCCCTGAGCTCCCCAGGAGGGACAGTAGGGGCGTCCTGGGTCCCGGGTGTCCCCCGGCAGGGCCTCTGCAGGTTTCGCCTCCCGCTGTCTGTTTGTGAAGTGCTGCGTGGCAGGTGGGGACAGGAGAGGGACA
>NW_022972402.1:0-1670 GCF_012274545.1 Fukomys damarensis
CACTAAAGATGGGGGCCGTGTCCACCGATAATTATTTAATATAAAAGCAGTAAAATGGATCTCTGCAGGCAGCTCTTTTGAGTTAATTGTGAGCTTTTTTTCTTTGCAAAATTACACCTTCACGTATAACTGTGTTTTCCTTTAAGTCTGCCAATCTCATGGTTATACCAGGCCATAGCTCTAAGTGTACCTTAGGTCTACAACATCAAAGCCACTCTGTCCCTTTCATGATCTCATACAAGGCTGATCCATTTTCCGTGACATGATTTGTTTTTAATAGACTCATGTTGCTCTTTGCTCCTGGGTCTACCATCTGAGAGCTATCACCGTGCCTTTAGGCTCCTCTGGTTGCTGAATCAGAACTTTCTCATCTCTCACTCATTTTGATGGAGTCAAGAAAGAACTCCTCTGGACTGGGTGAGGCCTTGGGGAAGCTGGGACCCAGGTCAGACTAAAGGATGCTTGTTGTCTCCCACCCGCTTCTCTTTCACTCCCCTTCCTGCCTCTCCATTATGGGAATGATGGGTCTCCGTCCTTTTCTCTGAAACGGACTACTTCTAGTGCTAACTTGCTTCCAACTGTGTCATGGGCTGAGAGCAGAGGGAATTAGCTCACAAGATGAGTTCATATTTTAAAAGTATCTTATCTGCTAAATGCCAACCTGATGATAAATGAGAATAGACTGGTCTTTACCACCTGGTTGGCTCTAGGCTGAGTGTTCCCTCCCTCTCCTACTTACAGCAATTCTCTAATGACTTGTCTATAAAATAGACATAGCTAGTGTTTTTCCTCTCTGAGAGCAATCATGGAGGTTGAAAGAGCTCTTGGAATTCCTCCTAGCTCTGAAGTTGAAGAAGCAGAAGAAAAGTTACCATGGTGTACAACAGTAATTTTCCAAGTGGGGGCCTCTGACCCACAGTATCAGCACCATCTAGGAACTTATTAAAAGTGCATGCTTTCAGGCTCCATCCCAAGAATCAATGAATCCTTAATTCTGGGTGAGGGCCTAGCAGTCTGTTTTAACAAGTCCTCTGCAAATTCTGATACATTCCCTAGTTTGAGAAGCTCTAGGATGGAACAATGATCATACTCCTTCTGTGCACATGGCTGAGTCATCTAAACACTCAGAGCCTCAGTTTCTTCATCTACAAAAAACAGATAATTTTACTTCTTTTAAAGGATTGTCAAGAGATTTAAAACCTATAGGAGCACCTAAATTATAGTAGGTGCTTACACATGCTAGCTGAAAGTAATGATTAGAACTACCATAAAGGAGAATTGAAAAGAATAAAAGGGTAAGATTTTGGTGTTCATCTTGCCTTATGTAACAGCTTTACCATTATATAAGTGCAATTTGCATGTAAAACACCACACCCCAGGGCATCATAGAAGCCTTGAAAAATCCACTATTATGCAGACAGTCAGAGATTCTGGCTGCTAAACTAGGCTTAAAAAGGAATTTTCCTTTTTTAAGGAAGTGACATTTGCACATTCACCACAGCAGCAATAAATTTGGGCTTTCTTACCACCCCCTGCTGTACATGAGGTTATTATTTTTATCAATAGAAAAGCTATTTCTTTTTTACTATTTTGAAGCTGTTTTTGAATCTTCTCCTTTGTCCACAGCGTAGTTATCAACAGAATAAACAGCTCATTAGGAAAAAAAAAAA
>NW_022972403.1:0-987 GCF_012274545.1 Fukomys damarensis
GATATAAGTTGTGGAATTCACTGGTAATCTCACAGAGTTGCAGCACCTTTCTCTGTGGAGTACATCACATTCAGCAAAAGAACCGCATTAGATTCAAAGTGCTAAGCAGTGAAAGAAGCTCTTTCCCAGGCAAAACTGCAGTTCAAACATGAGAAGCACTCTACAAATTGTGTTTGTGTTCTAACCTCAAACTGACACTATCGCCATGGGTACAGGTTTACGGAGGCTGCTGTGCACTCATAGATGGTAAGCACTCTCTTAGGCCTAATGGCCTTTTCTGGTATAAGTGCCTCATAGCAGTGTTTCAGTCTCTGACAGGCAGCATCTTACAAGGAAAATGGAATACAGTTGTACTCCACATGAGATGTGGAATTCCGTGATAATCTCACAGAGTTGTAGCACCTTTCTCTGTGGAGTACTTCACACTCACACTCAGGAAACTAACCGCTTTGGTTTCAAAAGGCTAAGTGGAAAAAGAAGCTGTTTCCTGGGGAAAAGGGCACTTTAAACCACGGAAGCACTCTGCAAAGTGCGCTTGTGTTCTTACCTCAAGCTCAACCTATCACCAAGTACACAGAGTTCTGAAGCCTTGTGTACACGCACAGCTGCTAAGCACTCTCTTAATCCTTAAGGTCTTTTCTGTTACAAGAGCTTTACAACCCTTTTTCAATCTCTGCCAGGCACCAACCTGAAAAGAAAATTGAATACTTTTGTACTTCAGATGAGATGTAGACTTAACTGGTAATTTCACAGAGTTGCAGCACCTTTCTCTGTGGAGTACTTCATATTCAGGAATCTAATCGCTTTAGTTTCAAAGGGCTAAGGCACGAAAGAAGCTGTTTCCCGGGGAAAACTGCAGTTTGAACTGCCGAAGCACTGTGCAAAGTGTGTTTGTGTTCTAATCACAAACTGAACCAATAACCTAGTACACAACATTCTAGAATCTTGTGTACACTAAGAGGTGCTAAGCACTCTATTAGGGCTTTA
>NW_022972404.1:0-605 GCF_012274545.1 Fukomys damarensis
CCGCAAGGAGTCACAAGTGTTCAGCTCACCACGGCTTCACGTTCTCCACCCTCGCCTGCCCCTCCCCTCATCTAGCAGTGAATTCCACTCTCACTCTTTGCACACGCGTGATACGCCACCCTTGTGCTGCTTTTGCTCATCGCCTCCTTACTGAAAGCATGCTTCTCTTTCCAAGAGACATCAGCTCTATCCCCAAAGCAGCAGCGAACCTGGATGCGTGGGCAACCTATTCATAGGCCTTTGTGGAATTCCTTCGATATTTTCTATGTTCCTTCCAAAATGTTCTTTCCTTTCACGTATTTACGTGCCCGTAGCAATTGAAATCGGAGAGTGAAATAAACGCGGTCCCGGACTTTTGTTGCTTGCTTTTATTCCCTGCTTTTCCCCGACCCTGTATTTCTGGGCGGGGGGTGGGGTGGCGCCATAAATCATTTCCCGACTTCTCAGAGAGTCAACGTTGTATATATCCCCCTTGCAAAGAAGGGCTGGTGGACCCGGGGGAGTTCGACAGTGCTTTTTGTCTTTCCTTATGCCTTTTCGATTTTTCGGGAAAGGTTTCCAGAACGATTAATATTTGTTCTCCTGTGAGTGTTTTTATACCGTGT
>NW_022972405.1:0-348 GCF_012274545.1 Fukomys damarensis
GGAGATCAATAGCAAAAGAAACCACAACAATTTTAAAAGCACATGGAAAATGAACACACTCCTGAATAACCAATGGGTCACAGAGGATATTAAGGAAGATATCAGACAGTTCCTACAATAAAATTACAATGACAATACAACATATTGGAATCTATAGGACACAATGAAAGCAGTCTTAAGAGGGAAATTCATAGCACTGAACATGCCTATTAGGAAAAGAGCAAGCACAACTAAAAAACCTGATGCTAAACCTCAGGCTTCTAGAAAAAGAGCAGGACAAATCCCAAGCTCATACAAGGGAAGAAATTATAAAGATCAGAGCAGAAATCAATGCAATGGAGACTAAAA
>NW_022972406.1:0-246 GCF_012274545.1 Fukomys damarensis
CAGCTTATAGAAGAGGAAATCCATTTTCCCCATGGCTAGAACAGGAGAGAGAGAAAGACAGATGGAGTCAGAGACCCAGTCCCCAAATTCGCTTCAAGTGCACATGCCCAATAATCCAAGACCTCCCACTAGGTCATATTCTTACAGGATTCACTACCTTCCAGTAGTGCCATAGTTAGAGATGAAGCCTTTATTTAACACAATGGGCCTTTGAGGGATTATCCTAGATTATAACTATAGGGTATG
>NW_022972407.1:0-229 GCF_012274545.1 Fukomys damarensis
AATGATGCTGCAGAGTGAGATATCAGAGACACTCCCTCTGGCTCTAATGAGTAACTTGTAGCAGATTGGTATGGTTCGCATCTAGATGTCTCCTTAAAGCTTCTTGTGCTCATAGGTAGGCTTTTCAGAGGTGGCTGGACCTAGGGTGTGTGATACTGGGATTAACGGTGTGTGTGTGATTACTCAATTGGTTTAGCACAGCTCTGGGTGTGGATAATGGAAGTCCCAC
>NW_022972408.1:0-241 GCF_012274545.1 Fukomys damarensis
GTATTCCTTTTTGTTTGTAGGTCTCTGCCTGGCAGAGATTTAAACGCTGTTGTGAGGCACTTTATCAGAGAAGCCCTTCAGTCCTAAGAGACTGCCTAGCAGCCCGGAGTGCACACAAGCCTCCAGATCACCCAGAACTCTGTATACTTGGGGATGTGTTCAATTTGACGTTAGAACGCAAACGCACTTTGCAGAGGGCTTCTGCGGTTTAAAGTGCAATTTTCCCCGGGAAGCAGCTTCT
>NW_022972409.1:0-746 GCF_012274545.1 Fukomys damarensis
TAAATAAGAAGGCCCTTCGCCTAGCCTTTGAAGGGAAGAAGTTTGGAGGGGCCAATCAAGCCGTACTCAGCCTGCATTCCATCTTAGCTGTCTCCTATAGAATGACTAGAACCCCTTAACAGCTGCGAGAGTCGTGACTCATAACTCTCTGCAAGTCATAAACTATGGGCAGTAATTAGCTGGCCAGTGAGACAGCCCTCACAGCTGTCGGCTAGGATGATGTGAGGTCACTGTGAGGCTAGGCTTCATCGGGGAGAATCTGTACGAGCAATGGTCAGGCGGGGCACTCCTGCTCTCCCCAGCCTGCACACAGCCCTCTGAAAAGGAATGGAGACAGAATCAGAAAGAAAACATCACTTGGCACAGAAACTGGTTGAAAAGTGAGCAGGGCATTGCCATTCATTGAGACCCCCAGGGACTCAGTAGGCCAAAGTCCCCCAGGTGACCCACGGGTTTCTGATATCTCAGTCCTCCTTCACCCTCCCTGCCTCCCTTCAAAGACCTAGCTTGTTTCCGGAGCTCACATAGCCCTCGCACATACCATTGCGCATGAAGCACTACAGTCTCTAGCCAGCCAACCAGCCGAGAGATGGGCCTCAGGACATCTGTGGTTGCCTCCCGCCGACCTTTTCTGTGTCACTGATGCTGTCATGGGCTCCAACGTATCCCAGCTTGAGGCGAAACAAGAGCAATGGGATGGATCATGATTTCTTCGGCCTGCTATAACTTCAGATTAAAACTGGTGG
>NW_022972410.1:0-374 GCF_012274545.1 Fukomys damarensis
CTATAATCTGGACTTGTGCCTTGTCTCTGGTCTTCAGGAGTCCTGTGTGCAAGAGACAGTCAAATTGTGCTAGATTGCTGGCAAAGGTGAGGTTTGTCATGCTCTCTTCCCCTCCAGGGAAAGTGCTAAATTCTGGACAGTGCCCAGAATGGATATTTGGAGCCCCGAGCGATAGCCGTCTTGCTCAGGCTGACCCACCTGTCGGAGTCCACCCTCTCTCACTCTCGTTCTTCTCCTTCTTCCTACAAGGGGCTACGCCGCCGGTTTATACAGCAGCAGAGGGGGATAAGCGGCGATCGTCATGCTGACTAGGTATATTCCGGATGGGGAAGTCACTTGTCTCGGGATTTTTTTTTTTTTTTTTTTTTTTTTTT
>NW_022972411.1:0-218 GCF_012274545.1 Fukomys damarensis
TTGATATCTGGGCCTTCCAACTTTGCCTCACTGACTCTGACCCTACTTCTCCCAATATATATCATCAATATCTAGTACCTCACTCAAAATTCCAGACATACCCATCTCATAGGGACATTGAGGGAGCACGACACATTGAACAGAGCAATGGCCTCAGCTCAATAGGTGGAATAAACAGAAGTAGCATAGACTGCCTCGCTTGCCCTGCCAAATGTCCC
>NW_022972412.1:0-291 GCF_012274545.1 Fukomys damarensis
TTGAACAAAGATGGTAACAGTTCTGTGAGCCTGGAACAAAGTGTAGCATAGAAAATCCCCTTATTTTGGGGGTGGTATTTCCCTTCTCGTCAATGCAAAAACATATTGAGTAGGTAAACTTTCAAGGTCTATTTATTTATAGCATCTTGATGCTATAAATTGGTGCACCTTCCTTATTAGTAGCTACCTAGTAACTGCTTCTAAAATTACCAAAAATGGCCTCTCTGAGCTACTTGGCTCCAGGAGTGCCATCTGGCCAGACTAATAAAGGTATGTTCCCGTTCAAAAAAA
>NW_022972413.1:0-223 GCF_012274545.1 Fukomys damarensis
GTAGAGTACTAAAAGACTAAATAATTGGAGAGAACCTCAGATATCTCTTTACAGTTTTTAGTGCAAATTGAGAAAAATGTAATTGCTAATGTCCAAATGAATGGAATATATGAAATTCACATATTTATTTATTACATGTAACAAATTGAGTGAGTGAATTATGATTTCATTACTTACAATATTATAGGACTTTTATTTTACAAGAGTAGAAATGACTGATATG
>NW_022972414.1:0-204 GCF_012274545.1 Fukomys damarensis
AAACCGCTGAGTACAAGAGAAGGTTTTTGACAAATTTACTTTTAATCCTGTCTTGAATATGCAAAAGCTAAAGTCTTTAAGATCATAAAAAAGAAGAAAAGAAAGAACAAAAGGAGAGGGGAAGAAAAAGAGAAGAGAAAGAGAGAGAGAGAGAGAGAACCAAAAGATGGGAGAACAGAAAGACAGAAGGATAAAATAATTCTG
>NW_022972415.1:0-302 GCF_012274545.1 Fukomys damarensis
AACAATTTTAAACCATAAAGCTAGAAAATTAAGTAGTAATGTTAAATATCGCTGTTTAATATTGTAGAGAACAATTTTAAATAATAAAAGTACTATTGGTAAGCAGAAGAGAGTAATATCGCTCTTTTACCTTCTAGAATATTTCGGTCAAATGTTATTTTATCAATTTAAATATTTAAGGACAAAATACTGCTGAAAAAGAGGAAGTCCTCCTCCACTGCTTATATTTCCCATATGTCATTTATTTTTTAGCAATAGGATAATCATTTCCAGCTTCCCATTTAACCTCTGTAGGCCTCTGG
>NW_022972416.1:0-258 GCF_012274545.1 Fukomys damarensis
CAGAGGCATGGTTTTCCCAAATGGCCATCAGGGTGTCAAAAGATGCCAGCCCGGTGAATTTCACAAACACTGCAGCCAAAGGGTCCATGGTTCCAGCAGATGGGCCGAGCCGAAGAACAAATCCCCATGATGCTGTTTTCCACATGCATGTGCCCCACCTGTGCAAAACGCACACTCATCTCAACAAAAGCAAACTGCCTCCGCATGAACACTTTGACCACATTTGTATTCAAATGACAAGATGAGCGCCAGGTATTA
>NW_022972417.1:0-242 GCF_012274545.1 Fukomys damarensis
AGCCCTCCAGCTCCAGCTCAGGGCACAGGACAAGGGTCTCTCATGCGAAGAGAACGTGGCAACCCCCATTTCTCTTTTTCTTCTTCTGTTACTTCCACCTCCCCTAGTTTGCTGGGACCTAGGCCTCAAGCAACAATGTGACAGCAACAGGAGACTCTGGCTGGCATCGGTGGGCACCGGAAGGTGGAGGAAGCCTCGTTCCTTCTCTCTTCTGGTGCCGTGTTGCAGTCCAGTCAAATGCG
>NW_022972418.1:0-237 GCF_012274545.1 Fukomys damarensis
TGCCCATGCTCTCCCTAAATACTCGCAGCCGGGAGTGAGGCTGGTCTGTAACACACTCAGGGAAAATTCCAGAAAGACCAACTCTCCTTTGCTGAAAGGGGGAGAACTATCCAGTCACTCGTGTTAGCTCATCATGTTCAGACGTGGTGCCGATGGATTGGTGATTCGGCCCGTCCACATAACCGTGGGGCTCCCGTGTGAGTATGTGCATCTCAGTCTGTGTGGCTGAACCTTCAG
>NW_022972419.1:0-506 GCF_012274545.1 Fukomys damarensis
TTTAATAACCACACATTCATATACATTTTATTTTTATTAAAAATAGAATAAAATTAAGCAAAGTGAAACATACAAATAGGCATCAATTGTATTTATTTTTTAAATGTTTTTCATTAATTGTGTATTTGTTGTTGTTGTTTTGTTTTGTTTTGTTTTGGTACCGGGGATCTAACTCGGGTTGTTGAGCTTGCAAGGCAGGCGGTGGAACCACTGAGCTAAATCCCCGGCCCTCACTGGTATTTTTAAGTATATTGTACAGTTACTTTCACCATTGGGGTTTTGTACCTTTAAATGATGTATCCTGGTTCTTAGTTTTTGTCCATACCCTTGCCCTCTCTTCACCCACTCCAACCTTTCCTATTTAAAAAGACTTTTGCATTTACTTAAACATGTTTTATGTGGTTTATTTTGGAAAGTGACCTGTGCAGACAAAAAAATGGATTTTCTGATTTTGTGGGGTGGAAATCTCTGCAGATATCTATTAAGTCCATTTTTTCAAAAGTTTT
>NW_022972420.1:0-326 GCF_012274545.1 Fukomys damarensis
CTCCTTTTAGTTTCTTGCCTTGCCTATTTGATTTGCTCTTTTGGGCCTCATGGTGTTGTTGCCCTCATTGTCATTTTCTAGGGTCTTGTTTAGAATTGCTTGTAGTGCTGGTTTGGTATTCATGTAGTTGCTCAGGTGTTCTTTGTCATGGAAGTGTCTTATTTCTCCATCCATTTTGAAATTGAGTTTTGCAGGATACATCAGTCTAGGTTGGAGGTTGTTCTCTTTTAGTAATTGAAATATCTCATTCCAGGCTCTTCTTACCCTAAGGGTTTGTGTTGAAAAGTCTGCTGTGATTCTGATGGGCTTTCCTTTGTATGTGATTT
>NW_022972421.1:0-345 GCF_012274545.1 Fukomys damarensis
CTCTAACCTACATGAGGCATCAGGGACTCCAGGAAAATGGATGATGTTTGGAATCTGGGGTTTTGTCATCACTGTGAAGAAGACTGGCAGTGTGGAAAATATAATGTGTATGTGAAGGTCAAGGGCTTCCACTTACAACAGTGGTGAGAGCTTCTCATGGTCAAAGCTCCTCCCTCCAAAGCCCATGTTCCTGAGGGAAAGAGACCCCCAAACCATCACCAGAGCCAAAGTCATAATGGGAATGGAATTTTAGGCTGGCTTGGAAGGCTTGGAGGCAGGAAGATTGGTAGTGAGAAGCAGAAGACCCTAACGGGAAGAAAAACTCAAAACCTTCAGAGATAGAAA
>NW_022972422.1:0-265 GCF_012274545.1 Fukomys damarensis
GGGCTTTCACACTGGGCTGTATGTCAAGTCCTTTTTGGTTTGTTTGTTGTTTGTTTTGGGGGCATTTGAGACAGGGTCTCACTATGTAGTTCGGGCTGCTCTGGAACACAAAGCAATCCTCCTGCCTCAGCCTCCCGAGAACTGGGATTACAGGCGTGCACCACCATGCCTGGCTTCCTTTTTTTTTTGCGACAGGGTCTCCCTAAATTGCTCAGGCTGACCTCAGTCTTGGCCTTCTCCTCCTTCAGAGTCCCGAGCAGCTGGG
>NW_022972423.1:0-281 GCF_012274545.1 Fukomys damarensis
TAAGAATTTTAGGATTGTGCACACATGTTCACTGTATTACTCAGCCATACACATCAACTTTGGCTCAGATTTTCAGTAATATATTTGGGATCACCTCTGCACCCGGCATCTTAACATGCTTACGTGTCAAGAGGAGAATGGCCCATTTACCTTTCTTTTGTGGAAGGTACCTAGTTGTTAATAAACATATTGAAGGGCTCGTTCGTTACGGGAATAAGCAATGATAATACAAAGCAGCAAATTCTATTCTAAGTGATGACAATAAGACGATCACATATTAG
>NW_022972424.1:0-850 GCF_012274545.1 Fukomys damarensis
ACACAGCTCCGGACCCCTGCCTAGATCGTGATCTGCACCCCCTGACCCAAGACCTCTGTTGGGGCTGTGCCCGCCCCTGGATTCCTTCCCCACCTTCCCCTCCACGCACGGCCCAGCTCACATCCCACGCCCTGCCTGCTGGCCGCTCTAAGAACTTCCGTGCTCCTCGGGGATGTGGAGCCCTCCTGGCGGTGTCCATGTCATGCTCCTGTGGGCGTTTGTCTCCACGACAGGTCGGCCGTCCCAACAGGGTTCTCTTGTCTCAGCTCCATTCCCTCTGGGGCCCCTAGTACCAACCAGGTGACTTCTACCCTCCACCCAGCCTGCCCCAAAGCCAGTGTGGGAGGCATTCACTGGGCACAGGGCCCGCGGCCTCTGAGGACACAGCCCAGATTCAGCTTTCCTCCCAGCTCAGTAATCCCGTTTGCTTGTCTTCTCTGTCTCCACGATCAGCTGTTTCTGGCAGAGAACAAATAGGACCGTGTCTCCTATTTCACACAAATTACACTGCTGATTTCATGTAACTTTTGTGGTTCTACCAGATTTTAATAGTTCCCATCTACTTCTCTACATCTCCACTGCTAGCCTTAATATTTTATATGATGGGAAAGAGGACAAAGATAGGATGTAAAAGGCTCCAGAGTTTTGGAAGATAATCAGCCTCTCCCACCTAACTTTGAAATGTGCTCCAGATGTGGCCTAGCTTCTCAGCCCAGGTCTCTAGCACACAGGCAGCAGAATAAAAATGTGCAAGTGCAAGAAGGTTAGTGTTCAGAGAAGCTCTCTTTTTAATACCCAAAAGAAGAGACACTTAGTTGGGCATGGTGGCATGTGCCTGTGATCCTAGCAT
>NW_022972425.1:0-209 GCF_012274545.1 Fukomys damarensis
ACTAGGTCAAGATTTGGCTTTTCCCGAGTTATCTGTTTTACCCAAAAAATATCCGGGGCTTTTAGGCCCTGCTCATGAGTGACTGAAATGGGTAGGAGGAGAAGCTGGAAGATAGCTTCTCCCTCATTAATGGTTATGATACCTCAGAGTGCTGAAACCATGACCTTGATTTCTTCTGTATAATGCTCATCTATTAGACCTGGATGGAC
>NW_022972426.1:0-236 GCF_012274545.1 Fukomys damarensis
CTCAAACAATTAGCCCTTCTTGTACCTCAGCAGTGCACTGGGTTGCTTCTCCACCTCTCATCTGCATGTAGAAAGAGTCACTTTCAGAGTGGAACCCCACAGCACTTTTGGTCTTCACAATAGCTGAGAGCTTTTCTTGAGCTTAGTGCTACTTGCCCAGTCAATTGTTTCTCACTGGTGCTTCTGAGCTTCTCTGGGGTTACTGTGCATCAACAGAGATGGGTCTGCAGCCCTTA
>NW_022972427.1:0-201 GCF_012274545.1 Fukomys damarensis
GTTTCACATGAGTTTTAGGATAGTGTTTACTCTTCTGTGAGAAGTGTCACTGGCGTTTTGATAACGGTTCCATTGAATGGATTGGTCACTGCCAGTCTTAAGAACTGTGAGATAATAAACCGAGGATGCTCCAGCCACCCATTTTGTGGTGCTTTGTTACAGTATCCCTAGCAAACAAATACAGAAACATCAAAAAGTTGT
>NW_022972428.1:0-417 GCF_012274545.1 Fukomys damarensis
TGGCCTTGAATACATGGCAATAGGTCTGCCTCAGCCTCCTGAGTGCTGGGATTACAGGCATGCACCCCCACGCCTGTTGCGTTCACTGTCTTTTTTTTGTTTTTGTTTTTGTTTTTGTGTGTGTGTGTGTGTGTGACTGGGGATCGAACTCAAGACCTTGTGCTTGCAAAGCAGGTGCAGTGTCACTGAGCTGAATCCCTGGCCCCATTCACTATCTTTTAACTGGAGTCTTAATCCACACACAGTTCATGAATTATTGACGTTATTGGCTTGATGCCCGCCCCTCTACTAATCATTGTCTGTTCTTCCCATGTGTTTGTTTTTATCGCTTTAAAAAAAAAAACTCTTCTCTACGGTAGTTTTTGATTACATGACTATGTTTGAGGATTTCAATTTATAATTCCTCCATTGGGCTTT
>NW_022972429.1:0-8834 GCF_012274545.1 Fukomys damarensis
CCAAAGCCAAGCAGCTCAGAGAGGCAGCTAGCTCAGAAACAGAGGCCATTTTATATAGGGCTAAGCGGGGAGGGGTTTACACTTAAAATTTACAGGAAGAGGACAAAGGCAAAGAATCAGTTGATCTGAGCTAGTGGTCATCAAGCATATACTTGACCGTCATGTACTAATGATCAGCAGATCGATTATCCATTATACCATTTACAACTTAGATTGTAATGTTCAGAACATTCAACCACAGGCAAGTAAGGAGTGGCATGATTTATGTTGGGTCTCTGTTCACTAGTTTCCATTTAGTTTCCCAGCTACTTCAAAGCAGTTACCTAACAATTCACAATTAATCATTAATTATCCTATAAGGGATGTGGGGGGGTGACAGTCTCTAGGTCATTTGCTGGTCAATATGGAGTCACTCTGGTTCAGTCAGACTCTTACATGACCACAAATGTGACTTTTTCCCCTTGTTGTATTTCTCCCCCCCCCAGAAAGTGCTTCATTGCACTGGTGATCTGGTGCATAATTGATTAATTAGAGTAAACAAAAAACAAAAGTCTGTCATATGAAGAATATTGACTCTTGTTTTCTGGCTTAGTAACTTCTGCTCATGATTCAAAGTACTAAATGTGAAATCTACTAGATTTATCCCTATCTCATCCAGGGCCTACAGTTATTTTTACTTATGTCCTTGCCAGGTTTAATGGATTTTTTCCAAATCTGAATGAGCCCATTCTGTGAGCAAGCAGCCGAATTAGTAAAAGGAGTAACTTTTTCTCCCAGGCTTCTTCTATGACCCAGAAGTCTATAGACCTGTGGAGTCCCAGATCCATGAACTCCATTTTGTGCATGGCCTATGTGCCCTTCCATTCCTCCTCTCTAAATTAGAGGAAATTAATGGCTTTACAGAATTCTTTCTACTTTGTTTTATTACAACACCACTCCTTTTTATTAGTAGTATATGATTACAGTGCATGCAGTTTATAGTCATCTTAGGGAGTACGTACATGTAATTGGCTCAGCTAGATTCTTTTTTAATTCTCTTCCCTCCTGCCTTCCTCCAAGTTTCTCCTCCTAATCCTCTTTCCCCATTTTCATTTTTGTTGACATTATTAATCTTAACTCATATTTATTAGACATATTGTTCACATTCATTGAGGTTATTAGATTCCTGTCAATGACATGTCTTTATTCTGCTTATTTCTTCTTTTCCTCCTCCTCTTCCCTTGCTCAGTCATCTTCCCCTTTGCAAGCAACTTATCCTCTTGTCTCTTTCTGTCCAGCCTTTATTGCACTATTTGTACTTTGCCTTACTCAGATGAGAAATACTGTATGGCACTTAAGCATGTGCATGTGATTTATTTCATGCAACATTCTATTGTCCAGGTGCATCCATTTTTCTACAAATGTCTCACATTTATCTCTCTTTATAGCGAAGTAGTATTCCATTATATATAGATACCATATTTTCTTTATCTAGTCATCTAATCATCTAATCATGGATATACAGGCAGTTTGGGGGATTTAGCTATTATGAATTGTGCTTCTATAAATATTGATATGAATGTATCACTGTATTAAGATGTAATTAGCTCTTTGGGGAAGATACCTAGAAGGGTTTGCTGGATCATACAAAATTTCTAATTTTAGTTCTTTAAGAAATTTACATACTAATTTCCAGAATGGTTGTCCTATTTTACATTCCCATAAACAATATAAGAGGATTCCATTCAATGCATTTTAGTTTAGCAGCATGAGACTTAGCTAATAAACCTAATATCGCCCCTTTCAGTAGGATTGGAAAGTGCTATCCTGAAGGCAGTGTTTCCAATATAGCTAGCACCTGGTTAAAAATTGTGTGACACTTCTTTATGTGTGAGAATGTGATGTGGAAAGATTGCCCTACAAATTTTGACATAGCTTTGAGTTCCTGGAAATAAGTAGTGAGGTTGTCTTTAATTATAATAACTTCATAAAGTCCTTCACCTAGTTTTATGTGTCTGCCAATAACTATTTGAAAAGATAACAGTTTGGATGAGTTAGTGCCCACAGGTTCCAGCAAGAAGCCCACATGGACAAGAGTGGTGCAGGTGTTCAAAAGTCCTAGCCAGGGCTCCACCCAGACACGAGCAGTTTGGCCCACAGGCCCCAGCCAAAGGCTTGCCTAGAAAAGAACCACACAGGTACACAGACAACAGCCAGAGACCTTCCCAGATACCATCCATAAATGCATGCAGACCCCAACCAAAAGCCCACTCAGACACCAGCAACTCCACTGAAACAGCCCTGAGCCAAAGGCCCTCCCAGACAATAGCTACACATGTGGACAGGCCCCAGACAGAAGCCCACCCAGATAGCACCCTGAGTGTGTGCAAGCCCCAGCCAGAACCCAGGCTGCACAACAGCCCAGCATAGAGATCTGCAAGGCCACCATTCTAAACCTGGGAAATGGCACAATGGTGAGCAGCAGAGAGAAGGCCTCTTTGAGGTTTTCTGAGAATTGAAGCCCACTGGGTGAGCAAAAAGTCACCTCAATAAAGTTGCAGCAGGCTCCATCTGTTGAAATGAAAAAGCACATAAAAAAGTCTCAAAACCAGACTTCCACATCACCTAAGGCAACACCAAGGAGCAATGAGATGGAACAATCTGATATTTAGCAACCTGGACTCCTGCAACTGGAAATTAAAGACAATATGGGGAACAATTAAAGCAAAAATAATTTATCAGATAACAACAGATATTGTGTCCATAGTAAAAAACATGATTAATAACTCTAGAGCAGACACAGATAAAAAAAATTAGAGTAGCTGAGGAACATGATGAATTCCCAGCATAGGAAACAAATTGAATCCATAAAACAGATGCAAACAAATATCTAAGAGATTAAAAACTCCATTGAAAGTTTATGTAGCAGAATGAGCCAATGTGGGGACAGAATTTCAGATATAGAGGATAAGATTTCAATTAGTGACTGGGAAAATAAAATTTTCTTAAAAAGTAAGGGATCATGAGAAATAAATTTACCAGCTGCTAGATGATGCAAAGAAGAATAACATATGACTGACTAAAATCAATGAAGCAACAGGAGAGTGTGCAAAGGACATTAAAAACAACTGTTCACAGAAGTAATGGCAGAAATTTTTACAAGCAGGGCAAAAGAACTTGACATACAGAAAAAGGAGGCATATAGGACTCCAAACATCCATGATAAAAAAATCTACACCTAGGAATATAATGGTTTTGACTCCAGAAATCCAAAAGAAGAACAAAATCCTACAAGCAGTTAGAGAAAAGAAACAAATCCAATACAAAGGGAACCCCATCTGAATCACAGCAGAATATTTCAACACAAGCCCTCAAGTCAAGAAGAGCCTAGAGTGAAGTATTTCAAGCACTAAAAAAAAACAACAATCTACAGCTGAGATTGATGTACCCTGCAAAACTATCTTTCAAAATTGATAGAGAAATAAGATACTTTCATGACAAAGAGCACCTGAGGAACTTCATGAATACCAAAACAGTGTCTTAGGAAAAGACAGTGAAGATCACAACTCCAGGAAGCCCAGCAGAATGAATCTATCAGGCAAAAAAAGACAAAAAATTGAAAGCAAAGGAGGAGAATCCAACAAGAGGAAAAGGTCATGACAAAGATAAGTCAACACATACTAGTTATAACCATCAGTGTTAATGGCATCAATTCATCAATCGAAAGAAACAGACTAGCAGAATGGGTCAAGAAGCAAGATCTAACAATATGCTCCATATGAGAAACACACTTAATTAAAAAAGAAACTCAAATACTGAAAGTTAAAGGGTGAAAAACAATACTCCATGTGACAGAAACTGGAAAAAAAGCAGGACTAGCTGTCCTAATACAGAACAAATGGATTTCAAACCAGCACTAATTAAGAGAGACAAAGAAGGCAACTACATTCTTGGAAAGGAAACAACCAAGAGAAAGAGATGACAATCATAAATATATATACACCAAATACTAGTGCACACAACTATATAAACAGATATTAATGGATGTAAAAAAATCAAATAAGCACTACTACAATATTAGTAGGGGACCTCAATGTGCCATTGTCACAAATAGATCAACTAGACAGAAAATAAACAATGAAATAGCAGAACTCAATCAAAATCATGAACAAATGTATTAAACAGATATTTACAAGTGTCCCACCCCACAAAATTAGAACACACATTCTTTTCCACTGTATATGGGTCATTCTCTAAAATAGACCACATACTAGTTCATACAACATGTTTAAGTAAGTGCAAAGGAACTGAAGTGATCCCCTGTACATTATCAGACCATAGTATGTTGAAATTGGAGATTAATGGTAATAGAAACATCAATAATTTCATACACACATGGAAATTGAACAACACACTTCTGAATAACCAATGGGTCACAGAGGAAATTAAAGAAGAAATCAGGCAATTTCTACAATTAAATTCCCACTCCAATATGACATATCAGAATCTATGAGACAAAATGAAGGCAGTCTTACCAGGGAAATTCACGGTAGTTAATACTCATATTAGGAAAACAGAGCAAGCTCAAATAAGCAATCTGATGCTAAACCTCAAGCTTCTAGAAAAAGGAGAGCAGGACAAAACAAAAGCTCATACAAGGGAGGAAATTATAAAGATCAGAGCATAAATCAATGCAATGGAGACTAAGAACCATTTTTAAAAATCAATGAAGCAAAGAGTTGGTTCTTTGAAAAAATAAACAAAATTGACAAACCTTAGCCAATCATATCAAAAAAAGGAAAGAAAAGGCCCAAATCCATGGCATTAGGAATGAAAAGGGTGAAATTACAACAGATGCAGCAGAAATCTGGAGGATCATCAATATCTACTTTGAAACTCTATATGTAAATGGTATGAAAAACAAAGAAGAAATAGACAAATTTCTAGATATATATGAATTGCCAAAGCTGAACAAAAAAGACTTAAAATTTTTAAACAATCCAATATCAGTGAATAAAATTGTGTAACTAAATACTTACCAAGAAAAGCCCAGGCCATTACAGATTCACTGCTGAAATCTACAAGACATTTAGAGAAGAACTATTGCCACTACTGTTTAAACTCTTTGATGAAATTGAAAGGGAAGCAGTACTTCCAAATTCATTCCTGCAAGCAAGCATCACCTTGATCCCAAAAGCAGAGAAAGTCTCAACCAAAAAAGAGAACTATAGGAGAATCTCAATCATGAACATAGATGTAAAAGTCCTCAGTAGCATAATGGGAAACAGAATGCAGAAGATCATCAAGAGGAAAATACACTCTGTCCAATGGGATTTACCCAAGGGATGCAGGGATGTTTCAATATACACAAATCAATAAATGTAATATACCATATGAATAGGGCCAAGAACAAAAACCATATTATCACCTCAATTGATACAGAGAAAGCATTTGACAAAATCCAACACACATTCACGATAAAAATTCTACTCAAAACTGGAATAGATGATCTCTATCTCAACCTGATAAAAGCCATCTATGAAAACCCAACAGCCAATATAATATCAAATGGTCAAAAACTGTAATCCTTCACACTAAAATCAGGAACAAGACAAGGATGTCCACTATTACAACCCCTGTTCAATATAGTTCTGGAAACATTAACCACAACAATTATACAGGAGAAAGGAATAAAAGGAATAAAGACAGGAAATGAAGAAGTTAAATTGTCACTATCTGAAGATGACATGATACTCTATAGCAAAGACCCAAAGAACTGCAGCAAAAGTCTTCTACATTTAATAACCAAATTCAGTAGAGTAGCTGAATAAATACTAGAAAAGAAGGAAAAACCATAAACAAATCTTTCATAAATAGGGAGAGGTGGAGGGGTGGAAGAGAGGTAAGGGGAATGTGAAAAAACAAGAACTAAGATATATCATGTACAGGTACATAAAGTAAAATAAAGTTAGTTTAAAAAAAATCATGCTCCACTCTGACAGTACATCTACTGTCAGGACAGATGTTTGCAGTTTCATCCTCTGCTAGTTCACAGGCTTGGTTTAGGGCAAAAAAGCTTAGCTTCTTGTGCTGTGCTAAAGTCAGGTATAGGACTAGCTTCTAAAGTTTCAGTCAGTGACACCAAGACATGTCCTGATTTCTAATGTACATTTTTCTTCTTTGTAAGATGTGTTAGTGAACCAGATTATTTCTATATTATCCTGAGGTTTTAAACAGTCATATATATGAGAGGTTAGCAATTTGTCCATTAATATCAAAAAGTCAAGAGGGATTTTTGTCAGCTGGGAGGAGAAGAAGAGTAGTGGGATTGAGGCTATTGTGTCCAGCAATAGTTACATTAGAAAAAGACAGCAAAATAATTCATAGGAAGTCAACATACTTGCAGAGTAACACTGATGTGATGGGAATTTGACAATTCAATAAAGTTTCTTCACAATGAGGAGCATGTAAGGGTAATGAAGAGTTCATGATAATTTCTTCTATGGCCTGTGAAACTTTAGCAGTAGCTGAAATTGCTCTCATGCAGGAAGATAACCCATTAGCATCAGGATCTAACTATTTGCTCTGATATCCAGTGGGTGTATGTTGTTGTTCATGTCACTGAGGAAATATCCTTCATGTGTTCCTTTTTGAGGAACAAAAAGAAAAATGGTCAATCTGTAACTAGGATGCCCTGGAACAGGTATCACAAAGAAAATCCATTATCTCCTCAAAGGTACTTTCAGGTTCCTCTGTTTATTATGATTTCTCCTAAATCATTTATATAGAGCTTGAGTCATAATGGAGAAATTTGGATCCAGTTTCTACAATATTCTACCACTCCTCAAAGTCTCCTTAATTGTCTTTTAGTTTTTTTTAAGAGGAAAGAATAATACACTTTGAAGATGATTCGGGTCTAAAAATAGTCCCTGCTTAGAAATCAACTGTTCCAAATACTTTATATGGGGCTTAAAAATTGCAGTTTTCTTTTGAGATCTTATGTTTTTTGTGTGCTCCTTCCTACGACAAGTGGAAGCCATGCTTTTGGGAAGCCACTTAAGAAAGTGAATGTAACAGTATGTCACCCACATACTATACCAGAATTGATTACCTTGAAAGGGTGGTATCAGTGATTACAACCTTTAGAAGTTGAGAGAGATACATGGAATTCTTGAGATAGCCTTGTGGTGTAAAAGTCCAGGTATATTGTTGATCTTCTCAGGTAAAAGTAAACATAAACTTGCTTTTCCATGAACCACAGGAATATTAAAGTAAGTGCTGCTTTGATCAACAACAATGAAAAAGGCATAATCAGGAGGTAGAGGTGGTACATAAAATGTAGGGGTAATATAAAAGATATATGGATTAGTCTATCATCTATGACTCTTCAGTCTTGAAATCAAGCTCCTTCATCTTGTATTTGGTTTCTGTAAAGAAGAATAAGTATGTTGCATGGGCTGCTTCAGAAAATAATAAATCTCTGCTCTGCATGGTATCTAATAATGGTCCTGATTCTTTCAAGAACTTTTGCATTTAATGGGTAGAGTTGAATGGTGGGTAAGATTTATAATCAACTGGGAGTTTTATAAGTGATGCTGGATAATTTTTAGAACATAGCATTCTCATAAAGCATCTAATAGCAGATAATTATTTCTTATAATAACTAAACATACTGAGATGCTTATTGATGAGTGTTTCTAAGTTGAGGTTTGAGGATTCATTTAAATGTAAAAATATTTCACCCTTTTTGGAAAATGAGATGTGTGCTTGGTAGGCTTCAAAAAAATCTCTTTCTAGGCACAGAGAAAACTAGTAAATTTGATAAAATCCTTGGATAAGTCTTAGTTGGAAAGGATTGGTGTGAGAATTCTGAATTATCACAGGCTGATTTGAAGTTCCTACCACTGAAAGAGATTATTGACCTCAAGGAAGGACAGTAATGAGCAGAGAGGATTAAGAATAAATAAAGTGGCTCCTGTGTCAGTTAGGGTCAGGGTAACCTCATTCATAGCAATTAAATGTGTATCTCCTGAATAGTTTTTAGTGATTGTCAGTAAAACCCTTTTAATTCTTCAGAGCAATCCCAGTGAGGGTAGGTTTTGGGATACATCTGAGACCACACATTTAATCCTTCTACATGTATTACAGTCTGTGCTATAATCCTCCCCACTATTTTATTAAATAATGACAATGCCCTGAGTAAACTGTAGAAGTTTGAGGAATTTGGTTAGGGAGATAATTGTTTCATTTAGAGGTTCATGAGAAATTTCACTGAGAAGCCTCGATCTGAGTCCATACCTTTAGTAGCTTTCTCTTTAGATTTCTTTGAAAACATTTGGGAATGTTACCCAGCTGGGGTCACTCACTCAGGAAGTTGTTTCCCAGTCCAGGTCAAGGAATGCTCTTTAACAAAATCATTTAAATCAGGCCTGGGATTTAGCTTAGTGGTGCCACTGCCTGCCTAGTAAGTCCTGAGTTCGACCCCTGGTTTCAACCTCCCCACAAGAAAACAAAAAAAGAAAAAAAAATTAAATCTTCTTAAAGACTGGCTATGAAATTAAATTGAATAAGTTATTGGTTTTAGCTGTTAATATTTTAATACCTGAATTTTGGAAGTAGGTCTTTCCAAAATGGTTACAATAATCATAAAGACACTTATCAGGCTGTTGAATGTATTGTTGAGCAATGAGCAAGTCAATGTGTTTAATGAATAGAATAGGATTTTTTCAGGAAGTTTTACAGCTAGTTTTAGAACATCTGCTTAGCTGTCAGAATGTAGTTTTTTTTTTAATTTTATTTTTAATTGAGTTTATTGGTACATTTAGGGATACAGTACAGTTACATTCATTGTTGGG
>NW_022972430.1:0-369 GCF_012274545.1 Fukomys damarensis
TTACCCCTGCACCCAGGACGAAGCTTCCAGTTGGTAACTCTCAAAGCTCCCAAAGTCAGTTGTGTTGCTTCACTTTTAAAATATGAACTACCCAGATTGGGAGGGGTGGAGGGGTTGGAGGAAAATAAGAACCAAGATAGATGATGTATGTAAAGGTGCGAATTTCCAATGATGAATGTCATACTGTATACATTAAATGTACCAATAAAATTAATTTTTAAAAATATGAATTTACCCAGGTGTGGTGGTGCACACCTATAATTCCAGCACTTGGGAGGCTGAGGCAGGAGGATTGCCATGAATTCGAGGCCAGCCTGGGCTACATAGTGAATTCAAGGCCAGCCTAAACTACATAGTGAGACCCTGTCT
>NW_022972431.1:0-223 GCF_012274545.1 Fukomys damarensis
GCGTACACTTTCAGTGGAGTGTTTAATCTCCTGGATATCTGTTTGAATCTGTTTTATGGATTCTAGTTCTTTCCTATGTTGGGTGTTTATTGTTTCCATTTCTTTCTTATGCTGGGCCTTCCTGGCTTCTATCGTGGTGCTGAGCTCATCTATTTTTTTCTCAGTTTCTGTTCTAGAGTCTCGAATCACATCTTTCATTTTGCTCACCATCTCTATGGTTATC
>NW_022972432.1:0-313 GCF_012274545.1 Fukomys damarensis
TACATGAAAAACCAAATAAGCACTAATACAATTATAGTGGAAGCCCTCACTCAAAGTCACAGATGGATGGATCATCTAGAAAAACATCACCAATAAAATACTACAACTGAACCAAACTTTTGAACCAATGTACTTAGCAGATGTCTACAGAGTGTTCCACCGCACAGAATCAGAAAAAACATGCTTTGCAGCTGTACATGGGTCATTCTCCAAAACAGACCATGAGTTAGTTCATGGAACATATTTAAGCAAATGCAAAGGAATTGAAGTTATTCCACATATATTATCAGACCACAGCACAATTACAATGGAG
>NW_022972433.1:0-458 GCF_012274545.1 Fukomys damarensis
TCAGACTATTTTAGTAGACACCCTTTTCTTTTACATCACGTCTAGAATGATGGCAAGATTTTTTGCTAAATTTATTAAATGCAATTATGCCATTGAAAAGTGTTAATAAATTTAACTGTCATTTATTATCCCACTAACTTGTATTTCAGCAGTACAGCAGTAGCTGTATTTTATAAACAACTATATAAAATTTAAGGAAAACACGTGTAAAGTACCTATTTAGGCAAGGTAATAATTATGTGGGATACCATGCCTTACTTCCTCACATACACTGTATGTATATACTATAAATGAGTGCAGTAATAGGACATTGAATAAGTAAAAGATTGAATGAGCACATAGACAATCTTAGGATATAGGTGAAATAGAAAATATAATAATTAATTTTTTTTTCTTTTTTTTTTGGTACCGGGGATTGAACTCGAGTCCTTGTGCTTGCAAACTGCTGAGCTAAATTC
>NW_022972434.1:0-314 GCF_012274545.1 Fukomys damarensis
GTTTGACGTTAGAACACAAACGCACTTTGCAGAGGGCTTCTGCGGTTTAAAGTGCAGTTTTACTGGGGAAACAGCTTCTCTCGCAGCTTATCCGTTTAAACTGAAAGCAGTCACTTTCATGAATGTGAAGCACTCCACAGAGAAAGGTTCTGCAACTCTGTGAGTTTACCAGTGAAGTGCATCGGTTATATGAAGTACAACTGTACTCCTTTTTGTTTGTAGGTCTCTGCCTCGCAGAGATTGAAACACTACTGTGAGGCACTTTTAGCACAGAAGCCCTTCAGGCCTAAGAGAGTGCCTAGCAGCTCTGAGTG
>NW_022972435.1:0-727 GCF_012274545.1 Fukomys damarensis
GTACATGCTTTGTTCTTCCAAGCTTATAAACTCTATTTAACATAGTAAATAATCTGCAAAATCAAATAACTTATCTGAGATAACAGCAAAATGTCAATGGATTTGAATGTACAAGGTGTGGATGAAAATTACAGAGACTATTTAAATTTTTAAAAACTTCATTCCAGTAAAAGACTCATTGTTATTAACCCCTCAAAAGAGTCACCCTCACTGGGCCGGGCATTTAGCTCAGTGGTTCCACCATTTGCCTGCAAGTGCAAAGACCTGAGTTCGATTCCCAGTACCAACAGAACAAAACAAAACAAAACAAAAGAAAAACAAAAAAACCAAAACAAAAAATTCACCCTCGCTTCAAGCACTCTTATGTCCTTAGTCCTTACCACTCTGAAGCAATTATGAAATTCTCTTCCATAAGTGTCTTTTTTTTTTTTACACTCCTGTAGCTGCCTTGATGTACTGAATCAACTCAAAACACTTACCTTTCATGGTCATCTTGACTTTGTGGAAGTCAGTGTGAGATCTAATGAAAAAATAGATGAGTCCATAATGTTGTATGAGCGGCCTTTCTGCTTGGTGGTAATCTGCAGCAACGTTCACTGTAGTTTTGGTTCTGCTTTGTAGAGACAAGCACAAAAGGGGCTTCCAGAACTGCACAGAAAGTGTGAAAAACAATGAGTTAAGTGTGTGCAAGCTGGGGAACAGTATTCTGAGAGGACCAAATGAATGT
>NW_022972436.1:0-214 GCF_012274545.1 Fukomys damarensis
TCCACCCATTTTCTCCAAATGGCATGAGTCAGTTCTCCTTTTATACTTTATTTTGTGTAGATAGAATCATATTTTCATTATCCATTCACCAGTTAATAGGCACATAAGCTGTTTCCACAGTTTAGCTATTGTGAATTGCACCTCAGTAAACGTGGGTATGTAGCCATCTGTATAACTGGCCAACTTTGATTCCTTCAGGTGTATAGCAAGGGGT
>NW_022972437.1:0-207 GCF_012274545.1 Fukomys damarensis
ACTGCCAGGAAACTCACAGCTGCCTATGAAATTAAGCCTAATGGGACCTAAAAGTGAAGAGTCTCTCCCTGCCCTCAAGGAAGATTATAAATTAGTAGGCTGGGGGCCCGTGAGTCCCTTGGAAAAAGCACTCCAGGAAGCAGGGTGGTATGGCTCAAAAAGCCTGGAGGCCTCTGGAGCAACTAGAGAAGAAAATAGGGGGAAAAG
>NW_022972438.1:0-225 GCF_012274545.1 Fukomys damarensis
TTTTTGTAAAAAAGAACCAGTGCCTTCCTTCCCAACTCTGCAGTTGTTTGTATTGTACAGATATATTTAAGGACATAGTCTACTTTTTATACTATGCAATTCTTTTATAAGGACCCCAAAGTCAGCCCATAACTAGTTTTTTGAACACACATATACCATATATATTCCCATATATATTGGAAATAAAGCAGTGAATGAAGAAATCACATGAATGAAGCTCAAACT
>NW_022972439.1:0-273 GCF_012274545.1 Fukomys damarensis
GAAAATAAATATTTATAGCTTAGAATTATTGATGAGAGTGAACATCTTTTCACAAATTAATTAAGTATTAGACAATTTTTATCTAGTACATGTCATGTTAATATTGAGATCCAAATGAAAATGAGAATGTATCGTTACATTCTTACAAGTACTAATGAGATGAAGTTAGCTCTTTATCAAGTGTGATATAAACAAAGATAAGTTATTCAATCGATATTTCACTACTTGGTCATTACACAAGTAATTTAAGTCATAGGCGTCTTCAGGAACAAT
>NW_022972440.1:0-1333 GCF_012274545.1 Fukomys damarensis
TAGTAACCATGGCATCCACTGTCACTCTATCTCCTGGCATGCCCACAGATTTTGCTGAGCCCCACCTAGTAGATTTAGGGAAATTGTCACCAAATTATTGGGGGCAAGAGAGAAAGAGAATAGAAAGAGCATCCTTTTCTTTTTCACAAGATGCAGAGATTGTTTCCTCCACAACACTACATTGTTCATTGTTTTTAATGGTGATTATTTCAACCAGCTTACAGTTGAAGAGCCTAAATCTAGGAACAAACTCCTGAAATTTTTCCATTAAAAGGGTTCTCAAGTAGAGAAACTTGGTTCAAAGACAGCTCCAATAAGCTGCGACAACCTGTGCTAGAAATAACAGAAGCAACTCTGAGAATACCTCTGTGCTTTGTCCTTCATGCTCTGAACTCACAGAGAGGATGCTAGGCAGTGTGGGTTGAGAATCAGCTATAAGTTGTAATCTTGGCTGCAAACCCCATGCATTTTGGGGCAGACAACAAATCCTTAACCCACGAAGGTTAGACAAATCTCATGTCAGACAGCTCAGGATATCCACAGCACTCTACATGTTTATTGCCTTGACCGCCTCACTCTCGAGTGCAAAGACTGTCCTTGCTCATCATCTCCACTGTGCTAGGTTGGCGTCCCAAAAATGTAGGCAGCCAGTGAGGCTTTGTAATCCATGGATGCATGAGCAAATGACTCAGACGGTTGGGACTCTCTCTTTGGAAGCATCTCTGGTTAGCAGGGGAGAGCTCACTCCCAGATTGCATTGCGAGAAGTCTGCCTGTGAGAACGGCCGGTGCACTGGAAGGGCTTACATTCACCCAGCCTCATAAAAATCCCGATTCCTTGATAAGGAGAGGAAGTGTCTGCCTCAGGAATTTGGTCTGTGATAACCCGTTCCACCGCTCTTGGTGGACTGTGGTGTGTGTCTGCAATGAGTGGCCACTTGCTGCATGAGGCCACAGCTGCCGCAGGCTCTAAAGGAATGTGTGTCCAATATTTGGCGCTGAAAGGCTAGAAAGAGAAGCAGAAGCCAGGACTTGTCAGGGTGGCTGGTTCCCCTTGATGGAAAGGGTGTGATCCTCCCCTGGGCAACACGTGGGGGATGGGATGTAAAGAAGAATGTGGAGAGGATTAGGAGGTCCAGGGAAGCAGGGTTTTAAAAAATGAGAAATATAAAATTCCCTTTTCTATTTTAACCTTTCCTGTTTCCCTTTACTCTTTCAAGCTGACCTCTCATGAAACTGGGCTTTAAATAACCGAAAGGTTGACAGCGTGTCCTGTGCTTATTGTGAACTTTATGTAGAGCGCCGTCCCTTTGGAAATGAAGGAACAGACTGTA
>NW_022972441.1:0-245 GCF_012274545.1 Fukomys damarensis
TCCTCCTGCCTCAGCCTCCTGAGTGCTGGGATTACAGGCATGCACCACCTTGGCCAGCTGATACAGCTTTCATTCCCAAACTAAAGCTGCAAGAATCTGGAATTTGGGACTAACCAAATATTAATATAGTTAAGATGTATCAACCTATGTCTAGTTCCATTTTGTGTGTAACAAAGGCTGACCAGACCACTTGTGCTTCCTGTTACCATACATAGAAAAATTCATCCTTTAATGGATTTTCAGAA
>NW_022972442.1:0-4046 GCF_012274545.1 Fukomys damarensis
GGGACCCAGCCCACAGGTAGCCTTGTCTTCCTCAGGTGGCCCTGCTTCTGCTAAGAGTGGTGGAAGGGTCCAACCTGAAGCAACATTTGCCCCGAGGGAAACAGCCTCACATCTCAGCATGCTGGAGTTCAGGGTCATTTTTTTTCCTCATTGGGTTTATTGGTATATTTGAGGTATACACTACAGTTACAATTTTTGTTGGGGTCTTGTGCCTTTACATGTCAGGTCTTATTTCTCATTTGTCCCCTTATCCCTGCCCTCCCTCCAGTCCCTATTCCCCTCCTCATTAACAAACTTTTGGTTTAGATTTTATCATTTTCTCATTTTTTTCTTCCCCTTATTACCTCTGCTGTACACTTCCCACTCTCCCTACACCTTAATCCTTTTTCTTCCTATTTCACATTGTCTATTTTCTCATTAAGATATTATATACTATTATAGTTTGTACACACCAGAGAAAATATTCGGTATTTACACATGTGCAATTTATGTATTTCACTTAGGAGAATATCTCATTCAGGGACATTTGGCAGGGCAAGCCAGGCAGTGTATGCTACTTCTGTTTATTGCACCTATTGAGCCAAGGCCATTGTTCTGTTGAATGTGTCGTGTTCCCTCAATGTCCACATGAGATGGTTAGGCCTGGAAGTTTGAGTGAGGAATTAGATATTGAGGATATATATTGGGAGAAGTGGGATCAGAGTCAGTGAGGCAAAGTTGGAAGGTCCAGATATGAATTCAGTGTCCACAGAGGCTGGCAGAGTGTCAGAGTGCACAGTGAGTGTTAGGGCCATGACAAAGCTCGGTTGTCATAATGCCGATGAGTTGGCAGTCCCAAACTGTAGTCACGGTTGTCAGGGAGGGGTGGATTGTGGGAACTGTGGAGACAGCAGCAACAGGTTAGGGCCTGAGTGTCATGCCCATCCATTCAGGACAGTCTCCTGGCTCCTGCTTAAAGAAACAAGTGAGAGACAACTCTGAGGACATTGAAGACTTTTGTCTCTCAGTCCTGGTGGCACTGGGTCGAGGGCATCAACCATATTCATGACCACATCCCAGAAATCAGCAAGTGCCTGAGTGGATACTCTGTCTTTCACCTTTTCGCATCATATTAAGAGAGATTTAGTCAATGTAGCAGCCAGTTTGCCTTTGTCAGTGGTGTTCATGTACATCAGAGTTTTACCAAACCATTTCACAGGACTTTGAACAGTTATAACTCTCCATCTCCAGACTTTTTCACCATCCTTCCAACTGGGTAAATCTGTGGCCTGCAGCAACCTCCTAAGTGTCCTCAATGGCACGGGGAACTCTTTTCTCCCGTCAGTTCTTGTTTACACTGCAATGATGGCATTTATCACATCCTACAGGACTGGTCCTTGTCTGTCTGGGTTTTCCTTCAGTCTGGACAACATGCTCTGCTTCAGCCCCTCTTGCAGCCCCTGACACAGTCCTGTGCTTGATAAGGTCCAATATCTTGAGTAGACTTTTCTATACCTTCTGAAGCAGTACTCCTTTTCTTCTCTCCTGCCTCACAGAGAGGCCCCTTCCTTCTTATCTACTATTTCCCTGCCCAACAAGCTCATGCTGGTGGCTCCCCCCATTCCTTGGATCTCTCTTCCAAATTCCCAGTCCATTGGCTGCGTGGCAGCATCACGTTTACTCCTACAAGCCCACTGTGTAGGCTTCTGTACCCCTTGGGCCCCTGCAAGAACAGGTGCCCAGTGAACTCTCATCTTGCCTCACAGCCAAAAGTCCCTAATGCCCTGGCTTCATCCTATTCCCATCCCTGCTCCTGATTTTCCTGCTTCTTCCTTACATCACTTTCCACAATACTGTACCACATACCCCATGTCTCTCATTTCCTGTCTTTTCATTAGATGGAGTATGGCAACAGTGACATAAAACTGTTGAAATGAAATTTGGATTTAGCCAAATTGGGAATCCTGTGCCTCATGATTCTTCAACGTGTATTGGAAGCAATGTTGAAGATAGCATTGCAAGAAGAGAAAGTTTTGGACTCAGTCTAGGATCTAATTGTGTTTGAGATTCCTTCAGTAGTCGCAGGTGCGCTACCCCAGCCTTGAATTTGTAGTAAAATCTTGGTACACACCTCCGCAATCATGTTGCAGGGATTGGGTCCTTGGAATGGCTGGAAACAAGGACTGTGCTACTAGATGGAGGCTTCTGTGATGAGAAGGGTTAAGGGGGACCCAGCCTGGGCCATGAGGCATTATTGCAGCTTCAACTTTTGAGAAGGTCCTCCTGCAGGCCCTATAACCAACATGAGCAGGACACTGTTTCTCAGGTGAGGGACCCAGCCCACAGGTAGCCTTGTTTTCCTCTGGTGGCCCTGCTTCTGCTAAGACTGGTGGTAGGATCCAACCTGAATGTTAATTTGCCCCAAGTGAAACACCCTCACATCTTAGCATGTTGCAGTTAGTTACATTTTTTTTTCCTCGTTGGATCTATTGGTCCCTTTGAGGTATACAGTACAGATATATTCATTGTTGTTTTCTTGCACCTTTACTTGACAGGTCTTGTTTCTCATGTTTTGTTCTTGTCCCTGACCTCCCTTCAGTCCCTACTCTCCTCCCCATTTACAAACAGTTTATTTTCGATTTAATCATTTTATTCTATTTTTTCTTCTCCATATTCCCTCTGTCCTACAATTCCCACTTTCCCTACACTTTAAGCCCTTTTCTTCCTATTTCACATTGTCAATTTTCTCATTAAGATCTTATGTGCTATTATAGTTTATTAACACCAGAGAAACTATTTGATGTTTAAACACGTGGGATTTATTTATTTCTCTTAGGAGTACATCACATATAGGGACAATTGGCAGGGCAAGCTAGGCAGTCTATGATACTTCTCTTTATTCCACCCATTGAGCCAAGGCCATTCTTCTGTTAAATGTGTCGTGCTGTCTCAATGCCCACATGAGGTGGGTAGGAGTGGAATTTTGAGCGATGAAATAGATATTGAGGATATGTATTGGGAGAAGTAGGATCAGAGTCTGTGAGGCAAAGTTGGAAGGTTCAGATATGAATTCAGTGTCCACAGAGGCTGGCAGAGTGTCAGAGTGCTCAGTGAGTGTTAGGGCCATGACAAAGCTCAACTCTCATAATGCCAGTGAGTTGGCAGTCCCGAACTGCAGTCACGGTTGTCAGGGAGGGGTGGATTGTGCGAACTGTGGAGACAGCAGCAACAGGTTAGGGCCTGAGTGATATGCCCATCCATTCAGGACAGTCTCCTGGCTCCTGTTTAAAGACACAAGTGAGAGGTGGCTCAGAGGACTTTGAAGATTTTTGTCTCTCAGTCCTGGTGGCACTGGGTCGAGGGGATCAAACATATTCATGACCACATCCCAGAAATCAGCAAGTGCGTGAGTGGATACTCTATCTTTCACCATTTCGCATCATATTAAGAGAGATTTAGTCAATGTAGCAGCCAGTTTGCCTTTGTCAGTGGTGTTCATGTACATCAGAGTTTTACCAAACTATTTCACAGGACTTTTGAACAGTTATAACCCTCCATCTCCTGACTTTTTCGCCATCCTACCAAATGGGTAAATCTGTGGCCTGCAGCAACCTCCTAAGTCTCCTCAATAGCACGGGGAACTCTTTTCTCCCATCAGTTCTTGTTGTTTACACTGCAATGATGGCATTTATCACATCCTACAGGACTGGTCTTTGTCTGCCTGGGTTGTCCTTCAGTCTGGACAACATGCTCTGCTTCAGCCCCTCTTGCAGCCCCTGACACAGTCCTGTGCTTGATAAGATCCAATATCTTGAGTAGACTTTTCTATACCTTCTGAAGCAGTACTCCTTTTCTTCTCTCCTGCCTCTCAGAGAGGCCCCTTCCTTCTTATCTACTATTTCCCTGCCCAACAAGCTCATGCTGGTGGCTCCCCCCATTCCTTGGATCTCTCTTCCAAATTCCCAGTCCATTGGCTGCGTGGCAGCATCACGTGTACTCCTACAAGCCCACTGTGTAGGCTTCTGTGCCCCTTGAGCCCCTGCAAGAACAGGTGCCCAGTGAACTCT